>NC_068917.1:16001937-16302069 GCF_023091745.1 Budorcas taxicolor | reverse complement strand
AATATTAAGAAAAGTAATCCCAGAGAGAAAGAATAAATAAAAAAGAAAACAGGTAGGAAAAGCATTACTTAAAATAAAATATATGATTAGAGATGTATACAACCTGATTTTAAGGCTACAAAAGTGCTGCAGAGGAAAAAGAGTGTGGTATTCATGTTAGGGTAAATAAATCTATCAATAGTACCTTATGTATTCCAGAATTTATACACACTTGATTTTTGACAAAGTCATTTGTCATGAAAAGGAAAGTAAATAATTTCAGGAATTGGTGCTTGTGCATCAAGTTAATTGCCAAGCCAGTGTTCATACAGTGCAGAAAGAGTAATTTCATTGCCTAATTTCATTCTTTCTAGTATTATACTTTCAGAATCCTCGTTTGTGTTTCTGTGTGTTACATTGCATATTTACTTTTCTCTCATCTATTTTCAGATATATAATATTTTATAATGTATATATGTGAATCCATGTACATATATATGCATGTATATATACATGTCTCATCAGAAAATTGAGATTTTTGTCTCTTATAGACATTATAGTTTTTAAAGTTGGGATCCTAAAAGAACAGTCCATGTATCTTGACAGTAATCCTGCTTTCAGATTGTTTGACATCAGTCAAATCAGATATTACATTCTCTTATCATTTTACATTCTGAATCACTTCTTCCACTTTGTTCTTTTAAAAGAAGAAAAACCAAATTCTAATCTTACAGCACTGTACCTTTAATATTGACAACTCATTTTAAAAAATGGAAATAAATCCATTCTAATCATAGCCAACTTGACCACACATAAAATCCCTTTCTCAAGATTCCTTTTCCACAAATCTTCTATAACTTTTTTTTATATCCATTCACATTTTGTCCTATGTCTTTTCTTTCTGAAACAAGTGGTCATTCTATTTTTCATGTATAGTTGCTTCCTTTAAGTCTTATTATTTTTGGAAGTGAAAGTTGCTCGGTCAGTCTGACTCTCTGCGACCCCCATAGACTATACAGTCCATGGAATTCTCTAGGCCAGAACACTGGAGTGGGTAGCCGTTCCCTTCTCCAGGGGATCTTCCCAACCCAGGGTTGAATCCATGTTTCTGACATCACAGGCAGATTCTTTACCAGCTGAGCCACCAGGGAAGCCAACAAATACTAGAGTGCGTAGCCTATCCCTTCTCCAATGGATCTTTCCACCCCAGAATCAAACCAGGGTCTCCTGCATTGCAGGTGGATTCTTTACCAGCTGAGTTAGCAGGGAAGCTCTTATTATTTTTAAGTAACTTCAATTACATATATATATATATATATATATATATAACTTTAAAATATTGTATTGGTTTTGCCATACATCAACATGAATCCACCACGGGTATACACATGTTTGCCATCCTGAATCCACCTCCCACCTCACTCCCCATACCATCCCTCTGGGTCATCCCAGTGCACCAGCCCCAAGCATCCTGTATCATGCATCAAACCTGGACTGTTGATTCATTTCATATATGATATTATACATGTTTCAATGCCATTCTCCCAAATGATCCCACCCTCTCCCTCTCCCACAGAGCCCAGAAAATTGTTCTATACATCTGTGTCTCTTTTGCTGTCTTGCATACAGGGTATTCTTTCCCATCTTTCTAAATTCCATATATATGCATTCAGTTCAGTTCAGTTCAGTTCAGTTCAGTCGCTCAGTCGTGTCTGACTCTTTGCAACCCCAAGAATCGCAGCATGCCAGGCCTCCCTGTCCATCACCATCTCCCGGAGTTCACTCAGACTCACGTCCATCGAGTCGGTGATGCCATCCAGCCATCTCATCCTCTGTTGTCCCCTTCTCCTCCTGCCCCCAATCCCTCCCAGCATCAGAGTCTTTTCCAATGAGTCAACTCTTCACATGAGGTGGCCAAAGTACTGGAGCTTCAGCTTTAGCATTATTCCTTCCAAAGAAATCCTAGGGCTGATCTCCTTCAGAATGGACTGGTTGGATCTCCTTGCAGTCCAAGGGACTCTCAAGGGTCTTCTCCAACACCACAGTTCAAAAGCATCAATTCTTCAGCTCTCAGCCTTCTACACAGTCCAACTCTCACATCCATACATGACCACAGGAAAAACCATAGCCTTGACTAGACGGACCTTAGTCGGCAAAGTAATGTCTCTGCTTTTGAATATGCTATCTAGGTTGGTCATAACTTTTCTTCCAAGGAGTAAGTGTCTTTTAATTTCATGGCTGCAGTCACCGTCTGCAGTGATTTTGGAGCCCAAAAAAATAAAGTCTGACACTCTTTCCACTGTTTCCCCATCTATTTCACATGAAGTGATGGGATCAGAGGCCATGATCTTCGTTTTCTGAATGTTGAGCTTTAAGCCAACTTTTTCACTCTCCTCTTTCACTTTCATCAAGAGGCTTTTTAGCTCCTCTTCACTTTCTGCCATAAGGGTGGTGTCATCTGCATATCTGAGGTTATTGATATTTCTCCTGGCAATCTTAATTCCAGCTTGTGTTTATTCCAGTCCAGCGTTTCTCATGATGTACTCTGCATATAAGTTAAATAAGCAGAGTGACAATATACGGCCTTGATGTACTCCTTTTCCTATGTGGAACCAGTCTGTTGTTCCATGTCCAGTTCTAACTATTGCTTTTGACCTGCATCCAGGTTTCTCAAGAGACAGTTCAGGTGGTCTGGTATTCCCATCTCTCTCAGAATTTTCCACAGTTTATTGTGATCCACACAGTCAAAGGCTTTGGTATAGTCAATAAAGCAGAAATAGATGTTTTTCTGGAACTCTCTTGCTTTTTCCATGATCCAGTGGATGTTGGCAATTTGATCTCTGGTTCCTCTGCCTTTTCTAAAACCAGCTTCAACATCAGGGAGTTCACAGTTCACATATTGTTGAAGCCTGGCTTGGAGAATTTTGAGCATTACTTTAGTGGCATGTGAGATGAGTGCAATTGTGTGGTAGTTTGAGCATTCTTTGGCATTGCCTTTCTTTGGGATTGGAATGAAAATGGACCTTTTAAAGTCCTGTGGCTACTGCGGAGTTTTCCAAATTTGAGTGCAGCACTTTCACAGCATCATCTTTCAGGATTTGAAATAGCTCAACTGGAATTCCAGCACCTCCACTAGCTTTGTTCGTAGTGATTCTTTCTAAGGCTCACTTGAATTCACATTCCAGGATGTCTGGCTCTAGGTGAGTGATCACACCATCGTGATTATCCAGGTGGTGAAGATCTTTTTTGTGGTCCACTGGAGAAGGGAATGGCAAACCACTTCAGTATTCTTGCCTTGAGAACCCCATGAACAGTATGAAAAGGCAAAATGATAGGATACTGAAAGAGGAACTCCCCAGGTCAGTAGGTGCCCAATATGCTACTGGAGATCAGTGGAGAAACAACTCCAGAAAGAATGAAGGGTTGGAGCCAAAGCAAAAACAATACCCAGCTGTGGATGTGACTGGTGATAGAAGCAAGGTCCAATGCTGTGAAGAGCAATATTGCATAGGAACCTGGAATGTCAGGTCCATGAATCAAGGCAAATTGGAAGTGGTCCAACAAGAGATGGCAAGAGTGAACGTTGACATTCTAGGAATCAGCGAACTAAAATGGACTGGAATGGGTGAATTTAACTCAGATGACCATTATATTTACTACTGTGGGCAGGAATCCCTCAGAAGAAATGGAGTAGCCATCATGGTCAACAAGAGAGTCTAAAATGCAGTACTTGGATGCAGTCTCAAAAATGACAGAATGATCTCCGTTAGCCTCTAAGGCAAACCATTCAATATCATGGTAATCCAAGCCTATGCCCCAGCCAGTAATGCTGAAGAAGCTGAAGCTAAGCAGTTCTATGAGGACCTACAAGACCTTTTAGAACTAACACCTAAAAAAGATGTCCTTTTCATTACAGGGGACTGGAATGCAAAAGTAGGAAGTCAAGAAACACCTGGAGTAACAGGAAAATTTGGCCTTGGAATGTGAATGAAGCAGGGCAAAGACTAATACAGTTTTGCCAAGAAAATGCACTGGTCATAGCAAACAACACAGAGAAGACTCTACATATGGACATCACCAGATGGTCAACACTGAAATCAGACTGATGATATTCTTTGCAGCCAAAGATGGAGACGCTCTATATAGTCAACAAAAACAAGACCAGGAGCTGACTGTGGCTCTGATCATGAACTCCTTATTACCAAATTCAGACTTAAATTGAAGAAAGTAGGGAAAACCACAAGGCAATTCAGGTATGACCTAAATCAAATCCCTTATGATTATACAGTGGAAGTGAGAAATAGATTTAAGGACTAGATCTGATAGATACAGTGCCTGATGAACTATGGACAGAGGTTTGTGACATTGTACAGGAGACAGGGATCAAGACCAACCCCATGGAAAAGAAATGCAAAGAAGCAAAATGGCTGTCTGGGGAGGCCTTACAAATAGCTGTGAAAGGAAGAGAAGCAAAAAGCAAAGGAGAAAAGGAAAGATATAAGCATCTGAATGCAGAGTTCCAAAGAATAGCAAGAGGATATAAGAAAGCCTTCTTCCGCGATCTATGCAAAGAAATATAGGAAAACAACAGAATGGGAAAGACTAGAGATCTCTTCAAGAAAATTAGAGATACCAAGGGAACATTTCATGCAAAAATGGGCTCAATAAAGGACAGAAATGGTGTGGACCTAACAGAAGCAGAAGATATTAAGAAGAGGTGGCAAGAATACACAGAAGAACTGTATAAAAAAGATCTTCACGACCTGGATAATCACGATGGTGTGATCACTCACCTAGAGCCAGACATCCTGGACTGTGAAGTCAAGTGAGCCTTAGAAAACATCACTACGGACAAAGCTAGTGGAGGTGATGGAATTCCAGTGGAGCTATTTCAAATCCTGAAAGATGATGCTGTGAAAGTGCTGCACTCAATATGCCAGCAAATTTGGAAAACTCAGCGGTGGCCACAGGCCTGGAAAAGGTGAGTTTTCACTCCCATCCCAAAGAAAGACAATGTTAAAGAATTCTCAAGCTACCACACAGTTGCACTCATCTCACAGGCTAGTAAAGTAATGCTAAAAAATATATGCATTAGTATACTGTATTTGTGTTTTTCTTTCTGGCTCACTTCACTCTGTATAATTGGCTCCAGTTTCATCCATCTCATTAGAACTGATTCAAATGTATTCTTTTTAATGGCTGGTAATACTCCATTGTGTATATGTACCACTGCTTTCTTATCCATTCATCTGCTGATGGACATCTAGGTTGCTACCTTGTCCTGGCTATTATAAACAGTGCTGCGATTAACATTGGGGTACATGTGTCTCTTTCAATTCTGGTTTCTTCGGTGTGTATGCCCAGCAGTGGGATTGCTGAGTCATAAGGCAGTTCTATTTCCAGTTTTTTAAGGAATCTCCACCCTGTTCTCCATAGTGGCTGTGCTAGTTTGCATTCCCACCAACAGTGTAAGAGGATTTCCTTTTTCCAACACCTTCTCCAGCATTTATTGCTTGTAGATTTTTGGATAGCAGCCATTCTGACTGGCATGAAATGGTACCTCATTGTGGTTTTGATTTGCATTTCTCTAATAATGAGTGATGTTGAGCATCTTTTCATGTGTTTGTTAGCCATCTGCATGTCTTCTTTGGAGAAACGTCTGTTTAGTTCTTTGGCCCATTTTTTGGTTGGGTCGTGTATTTTTGGAATTGAGCTGCAGGAGTTGATTGTATATTTTTGAGATTAGTTCTTTGTCAGTCGCTTCATTTACTATTATTTTCTCCCATTCTGAAGGCTGTGTTTTCACCTTGTTTATAGGTTCCTTTGTTGTGCAGAAGATTTTCGTTTTAATTAGGTCCGACTTGTTTATTTTTGCTTTTATTTCCAATATTCTGGGAGATGGGTCATAGAGGATCCTGCTGTGATTTATGCTGGAGAGTTTTTTGCTTACGTTCTCCTCTAGGAGTTTATAGTTTCTGGTCTTACATTTAGATCATTAATCCATTTTGAGTTTATTTTTGTATATGTTGTTAGAAAGTGTTCTAGTTTCATTCATTTTACAAGTGGCTGAAAAGTTTTACCAGCACCACTGGTTAAAGAGATTATCTTTTTTCCATTGTATATTCTTGCCTCCTTTGTCAAAGATAAGGTGTCCATAGGTGCATGGATTTATCTCTGGGCATTCTATTTTGTTCCATTGATCTATACTTCTGTCTTTGTACCAGTACCATACTGTCTTGATATCTGTGGCTTTGTAGTAGAGCCTGAGGTCAGGTAGGTTGATTCCTCCAGTTCAATTCTTCTTTCTTCTTTCTCAAGATTGCTTTGGCTATTCGAGGTTTTTTGTATTTCCATACAAATTGTGAAATTATTTGTTCTAGCCCTGTGAAAAATAACATTGGTAGCTTGATAGGGATTGCATTGAATCTGTAGATTGCTTTGGGTAGTATACTCATTTTCACTATATTGATTCTTCCAATCCATGAACATGGTATATTTCTCCATCTACTAGTGTCCTCTTTGATTTTTTTCACCAGTGTTTTATAGTTTTCTATATATAGGTCTTTAGTTTCTTTAGGTAGATATATTCCTAAGTATTTTATTCTTTTCATTGCAATGGTGAATGGAATTTTTTCCATAATTTCTCTTTCTATTTTCTCATTATTAGTGTATAGGAATGCAAGGGATTTCTGCATGTTGATTTTATATCCTGCAACTTTACTATATTCATTGATTAGCTCTAGTAATTTTCTGATTAAGTCTTTAGGGTTTTCTATGTAGAAGATCATGTCATCTGCAAACAGTGAGAGTTTTATTTCTTCTTTTCCAATTTGGATTCCTTTTATTTCTTTTTCTGCTCTGATTGCTGTTCTTTGACAAAATTCAACATCCATTAATGATAAAAACTCTCCAGAAAGCAGGAATAGAAGGAACATACCTCAACATAATAAAAGCTATATATGACAAACCCACACCAAACATTATCCTCAATAGTAAAAAATTGAAAGCATTTCCCCTAAAGTCAGGAAAAGGGTGCCCACTTTCACCACTACTATTCAACATAGTTTTGGAAGTTTTAATTACATATTTTGATTAGAATTCTTAAAACAGAGAATCCTTAATTCCTAATAAAAACTAGAAATCAAGCAATTATGGACTATTATACTAAGAATTGTCAAATTTTTAAATACATTTTATAATTAGTAGATGCATTTTCTTTCTTATAGTAAACTATTTAATGTGGCTCAAAACATATTTAATAAACCCAAATGGCTTTAGTTCATCTATAAAATGGCCAAAGGAAGAGAACTCTATATGCTTAGTAGTTAATATTTCAGTATTTTACCTTATTTGGAAATGATCTAGATGGTCCATGAATATCCATTATTTAACTTATTTCAGTGTAAATTCAAAGTTCAAAGTTACCAAAAAGATTTTGCAAACTATATTTACTTAAAGCATAAAAGTTACAAAGTTTATAAAATTTTATCTTACATTTAATTTACTTTTTCTTAATAATTTTGTTTACTCATGAGAATTTCATGAGAGATTAAGCGGTAATCATTTTAAATTATCTCTTGTTGATGAGTTCTGTAATAGAGATAACATGAGTTTATTTAAATTTTAGTTAACCTGGGTAGAATAAAATTGCTTGCTTATATTATATTTAATATTGATAACTCTAAAGACATGCCTATTTTAATAAACTGATAAACTAAATTTTTTTTCTTGAAAATTATCCAAATCACATGAACTTGAGAAACAGTTGGCTTAATCTCTGTATTTCTGAGAGGAAAAAACAGTGAACATCCTTGTCAATACTGAACAACTCCCAAGGATACTGTGCACCCAAGATTCAGAGCTGCTTCCAAAGATAGCCAAAATGAAGGACTTAGCCAATTTCTCTGAGAGCTGTCAACAGTGGGTAGAATGTCAGGTGTGAATGGAGTACAACCCATGTTTCTTTCTGGCCATATTTTGGAGCCCTCAACCTATTGGTTGAGCTGCCTGCATACAAAGGAACCAATCTACTCCAGGCAAGGAGAAAGTCAAGCCTGATTTTCAGGACACAAAACAACAGAAAAAGAAGGCAACAACTATTCCTGGGAAAGAAAGGGTTGGCCAGAAAAAATGAGCACTCCAAAACCAAGTTTCAGTTCAGTTCAGTTCAGTTCAGTTGCTCAGTCGTGTCCGATTCTTTGTGACCCCATGAATCACAGCACGCCAGGCCTCCCTGTCCATTACCAACTCCCAGAGTTCACACAGACTCATATCCATCGAGTCGGTGATGCCATCCAGCCATCTCATCCTCTGTCGTCCCCGTCTCCTCCTGCCCCCAATCCCTCCCAGCATCAGAGTCTTTTCCAATGAGTCAACTCTTCACATGAGGTGGCCAAAGTATTGGAGTTTCAGCTTCATCATCATTCCTTCCAAAGAAATCCCAGGGCTGATCTCCTTCAGAATGGACTGGTTGGATCTCCTTGCAGTCCAAGGGACTCTCAAGAGTCTTCTCCAACACCACAGTTCAAAGGCATCAATTCTTTAGCACTCAGCTTCTTCACAGTCCAACTCTCACATCCATACATGACCACTGGAAAAACCGTAGCCTTCACTAGCCATAACTTTGTTGACAAAGTAATGTCTCTGCTTTTTAATATGCTATCTCTTCACTTTCTGCCATAAAGGTGGTGTCATCTGCATATCTGAGGTTATTGATATTTCTCCAGGCAGTCTTGAGCAAGGTTTCCAAAATCAAACAAATGGGATACCTATTTTAATTGTCATGAAGAAGGCTCCAAAAGACTGCAAGATTCCAAAATAGTTTCCTTGAAAGATTCATTACAAAAAGCTAGTGAAAAATTAAACACATGAAGTGAAGTGAAGTGAAATGAAAGTTGCTCAGGTGTGTCCAACTCTTTGCTACCCCATGGACTATATAGTCCATGGAATTATCCAGGCCAGAATACTGGAGTGGGTAGCCATTCCCTTCTCTAGGGGATCTTCCCACTCCAGGGATCAAACCCAGGTCTCTCGCACTGCAGGTGGATTCTTTACTGGCTGTGACATTGGGGAAGCCCCAAAACACATCAGGTACCTAAAACAAAAGACCATAAGACTGACATGCTCCTATGCTCCACTCTATCCTTCTTTAGCTGAGTACTCCATCTATAAATCCTATGTCTGAATTACCTTTACAGTCTGAAAAGACTACAATATGATAAATATAAGTCAGATCCTTCCACACTAACTAGGATATTCCCATTATCTAACCTCAAAGGAGGGCCTTTTGGGGCCCCTCCTCATGTTGCTGGTACACCAAGGGATTCTCTAGTAAATTGTTACCAGATATTCCCTTAAATAGACAAGGAAAAGTAATATTAAAGGTAATGGAAAGCCTGTTTAAGTTCTGGTAGATAACCAAGCTACACTCCCCAAACCTTACCCACTTCTGAGTCTGCATATAGGATCCTGCAAAAATGGAAAGAAAGCTACAAAGGGTGAGAATTTTTATCAATGAACAGTAATGCCTGGTGAACAGAGAAAAATAAAACTTAACATTGTTGTTTCCTTTCTGAATTTATTGTTGTTGTTAAGTCACTCAGTTGTGTCCAACTCCTTGAGATCCCATGGACTGCAGCATGCCAGGCTTCCTTGTCTTTCATTGTCTCACCAGCTTTGCTCAAACTCATGTCCATTGAGTCAGTGATGCCATCAACTGTCTCAAGAGTCTTTTCCAACACTACAATTTGAAAGCGTCAATTCTTTCCAAATTTAGGCTTCTGGAAGGAAGCAGGGCAAACGCTAATAGAGTTTTGCCAAGAAAATGCACTGGTCATAGCAAACACCCTCTTCCAACAACACAAGAGAAGACTCTACACATGGACATCACCAGATGGTCAACACTGAAATCAGATTGATGATATTCTTTGCAGCCAAAGATGGAGAAGCTCTATACAGTCAACAAAACCAAGACCGGGAGCTGACTGTGGCTCAGAGCATGAACTCCTTATTGCCAAATTCAGATTTAAATTCAAGAAAGTAGGGGAAACCACTAGACCATCCATGTATGACCTAAATCAAATCCCTTATAATTATACAGTGGAAGTGAGAAATAGATTTAAGGGACTAGATCTGATAGACAGAGTGCCTGATGAACTATGGACAGAGGTTCATGACATTGTACAGGAGACAGGGATCAAGACCATCCCCATGGAAAAGAAATGCAAAGAAGCAAAATGGCTGTCTGGGGAGGCCTTACAAATAGCTGTGAAAGGAAGAGAAGCAAAAAGCAAAGGAGAAAAGGAAAGATATAAGCATCTGAATGCAGAGTTCCAAAGAATAGCAAGAAGAGATAAGAAAGCCTTCTTCTGCGATCTATGCAAAGAAATATAGGAAAACAACAGAATGGGAAAGACTAGAGTATCTCTTCAAGAAAATTAGAGATACCAAGGGAACATTTCATGCAAAGATGGGCTCGATAAAATACAGAAATGGTCTGGACCTAACAGAAGCAAGAATATATTAAAAAGAGGTGGCAAGAATACACAGAAGAACTATACAAAAAAGATATTCATGACCAAGATAATCACGATGGTATGATCATTCACCTAGACCAGACATCCTGGACTGTGAAGTCAAGTGGGCCTTAGAAAGCATCACTATGAACAAAGCTAGTGGAGGTGATGGAATTCCAGTTGAGCTGTTTCAAATCCTGAAAGATGATGCTGTGAAAATACTGCACTCAATATGCCAGCAAATTTGGAAAACTCAGCAGTGGCCACAGGACTGGAAAAGCTCAGTTTTCATTCCAATCCCAAAGAAAGGCAGTGCCAAAGAATGCTCAAACTACTGCACAATTGCACTCATCTCACATGCTAGTAAAGTAGTGCTCAAAATTCTCCAAGCCAGGCTTCAGCAATACGTGAACTGTGAACTCCCTGATGTTCAAGCTGGTTTTAGAAAAGGCAGAGGAACCAGAGATGAAATTGCCAACATCTGCTGGATCATGGAAAAAGCAAGATAGTTCCAGAAAAACATCTATTTCTGCTTTATTGACCATGCCAAAGCCTTTGACTGCAGGATCACAATAAACTGTGGACAATTCTGAAAGAGATAGGAATACCAGACCACCTGACCTGCTTCTTGAGAAACCTATATGCAGGTCAGGAAGTAACAGTTAGAACTGGACAGGGAAAAACAGAACTGGTTCCAAATAGGAAAAGGAGTACATCTAGGCTGTATATTGTCACCCTGCTTATTGAACTTCTATGCAGAGTACATCATGAGAAACGCTGGGCTGGAAGAAGCACAAGCTGGAATCAAGATTACCAGGAGAAATATCAATAACCTCAGATTTGCAGATACCACCACCCTTATACCAGAAAATGAAGAGGAACTAAAAAGCCTCTCAATGAAAGTGAAAGAGGAGAGTGAAAAAGTTGACTTAAGCTCAACATTCAGAAAACGAAGATCATGGTCTCTGGTTCCATCACTTCATGGGAAATAAATGGGGAAACAGTGGAAACAGTGCCAGACTTTATTTTTGGGGACTCCAAAATCACTGCAGATAGTGACTGCAACCATGAAATTAAAAGACACTTACTCCTTGGAAGAAAAGTTATGACCAACCTAGATAGTATATTGAAAAGCAGAGACTTTACTTTGCCAACAAAGGTCTGTCTAGTCAAGGCTGTGGTTTTTCCACTAGTCATGTATGGATGTGAGAGTTGGACTGTGAAGAAGGCTGAGTGCCAAAGAATTGATGCTTTTGAACTGTGGTGTTGGAGAAGACTCTTGAGAGTCCCAATGTAGGAGACATGGGTTCAATCCCTGGGTCAGAAATACCCCTGGAGAAGGAAATGGCAAACCATTCTGGTATTCTTGCCTGAGAAATTCCATGGACAGAGGAGCCTGGCAGGCTACAGTCCATGGAGTCACAAAAAAGTCAGACATGACTTAGTGACTAAACAACAACCCTCTCTGGTTGCCTGTGCACAATTTCTGAGACCTGTCAACATATCCCAAAGGGGTTTACTATGCAGAAAAGGTCAGCCACAAACTCAATTGTGCTGGCTCACTAGTTCTCACTCTAAAAACTCTGGAGTCTTTCAAAGCCCAATTTTAGACCTGAAAGATAATTTTGAAAAGTTCAGATCACAAAATAAATGCAGTGTAATCTGAGAAGAGCTTACCCAATACCCAGAGAGAGGCAATTAATCTGAAAGAATCCACAGGACCTACTCTGTATCTAGGAGCCATCTCCAGACGATTCAACAGCTTTCTGTGGGTCCCACTTTGTTGCCAAAAATATAGTTATTACTTTTACCACCTTCATTCAAGAGAAAACAATCCACAGATTGGGATAACAAGCAGCATAGCCCTCTTTCCAGGGTATTTGGGGCAAGAGGGAGTTCTACAGAGCATTAGAAGAGACAACGCAGAAGCAGGGCACATTGGCAAGGAGGTCAGCACTTTCTTTTAATACTAGCAGGTCCTATTTTTACAGTAAGATAAGCTAAAGCTGAGGAGAAGTCAATGGCAACCCACTCCAGTACTCTTGCCTGGAAAATCCCATGGACAGAGGAGCCCGGTAGGCTGCAGTCCATGCGGTCGCGAAGAGTCGGACATGACTGAGCGACTTCACTTTCACTTTTCTCTTTCATGCATTGGAGAAGGAAATGGCAACCCGCTCCAGTGTTCTTGCCTGGAAAATCCCAGGGACGGGAAAGCCTGGTGGGCTGCCTCTCTCTGGGGTCGCACAGAGTCGGACACGACTGAAGCGACTTAGCAACAAGCTAAAGCTGAGTTGGGGTTGTGTCATTGGCATATTTTGGGTTTCCTTGGAAGGTGTTTCCAATAAATGCAAGCTGACCTAGGTTTAAATGTGTGATGTGGCCTGGGCCACTGGGGTGATCTTCCTTTTGTGGGTCTAGATACAACAAATTAGATACAACAAATTCGCACAAATTGTTCAAATTATCTTTGAACAATACCGCTTATACAAATATACCCAACAAAAATGCATGCCTATGTGTCCCCAAATTCGTGGTTAATAATGCTTATTTGACACAAGTTAGAAGCAATCCAGTGTCCATGAATATGAAAACAAATCAACGCATGCCTGCTCAGTCACTGCAGACTCTTTGTGACCCTATGGACTGTAGCGTGCCAGGCTCCCGTTTAATGGAATTCCTCAGGATAGAATACTGGAGTGAGTTGCCATAGCCTTCCTCCAGGGGATTTTCCCTACCCAGGGATCGAACCCAAGTTTCCTGCATTGCAGGGAGACTCCTTACCAATGAGCCACCAGGAAAGCCAAAACAAATCAGTAAATTGTGGTGTATCTATGTATTTGAATTTTATGGAATGGTGAAAATCAACTGATAGTCCATACAACAACATATAAATATCTCAGACTTTATGCTGCACAACAACAGTGAGATCTAAATGAGAAAATGACATATATTTCAATTTTATAGATTCTATAAGTAGGTGGCATTAATTGATTGTGATAGATTTTACGCTTTACAATCTGAGCCACCAGGGAAGTCCAGTAGATTTTGAGTAACTGTTAATTTTGAGTGATTAATGATTGGGAGAGGGCAAGGGTGGGGAACTCAGGATGAATGTAGTGAAAATATTTGTGATTTGGTTAGCTTTTTCAGGTGAAAAATATATGGATTCAAGATCTGTTTAGGGTTTTTTGTAGATATATTATCAGATTTCAGTGACAGATATGCTTAATAAATAAGTAAAAAAATAAAAAACTGGAGGCACAACAATGGTAATTTGGAGGAGTAACAGTGAGAAGTAGTTGGATCTGTTTTGAAGGTAGAAGCCATACTGTATTCTGAATATACAACGAGTACTATGAGAGAAATATGTTATACACACCTTCTGAGAAACAAGGAAGTTAAACTTATCATTAACAATAGGTAGCAGCAATATTATGGAGGTACCATCATGTACCTGGTTTATGATATGTGCTTTCAGACAGTCAAGTGTAGACCAAGTAGGAAATTTCAAACACCCATCCACAACTCAGAACAGAAACCTGGGGAAAAACCACTACAATATAGTAAAGTAATTAGCCTCCAATTAAAATAAATAAAATTTTTAAAAAAGGATATATCAAAAGTAAAAGAAAAAAGAAAAGGATAGAATGTATAGCAAATATTACCCCAAAAGTAGTGTTTCCATAGTAATATTATATAACTATACCTCTTTGTTAAGAAAAATTTTAGAGGTAGGATAAACATGTGCTTATAAAACATGCTCAGAAAACAAAATTGAAGCAAACAAAAAGCCAAACGAACAATAGTTTGGGTGTGACAATATTTGCAAAGCACAACACATCTGGTCTAACTGGTATATATAGAGCAGTGACTGTAATATATATATATATACTCTTTTCAAGCATATGTGAATCAGTTTTTTAACTGAATATATAAAGAAGTTCTCAAAAATGTGATATAATGTATTTTAAAAGTTCTCTAAAAACAACACATCTTTATAAGCATACAGTGAACTTAGATACTTGTGTGAACTGGGATAATCTCTTTTTATATCGATGAAGAGATATAAAATAGGATACATTAAAAAGTGACTTTAGATAATAAATTTCATGACAACCACAGATATAAATAAGAAATTAATTAAAGTACCTTTGGAATAACACCTAAATAAGCCAGGAATCAAAAAACATCATAAATAGGATTATAATGTACTTAGAACTGATCAATAATGAATTTCTAAATTGTATAAATTTATATATGTATAATAAAGTACTTTCTATCATCTAAATGTATGCTATAAATTCTATCAATTATAAATTTTAAATTTATGTCATCTATATTGGTTCTTTAAAGTATTATTGCTCAATATTTTTGTTCTCAGAACACTTTTACAAACATAGACATTATTAAAAAGTATAAGATATTTTGTACATATAAGTGTTATCTTTCAAATATCAGTAAATGAATCTAAGTTTTTAATAGGAAAGCTTGTTCTTGAGAAGACTCATGATCTCAATTTGCCTCCCAAACTGGTTACATCCCTTTATGGTGTGTATTCAAAGTCTCCCTCCTTCTCACATCATATTTCTAAGAATACAGTTTTAGGGCTGTTAGGTATTGTGAATTCCAGTCACTTCAACATTAAAGTTTGGCTGGCCATGAGCCACAGACTGATTTGCCTTAGACAAGCATGCTTGTAGCCTATAGAAAAATTGTTTCCAAAGTTTTTCCTTTACAGTTCCTTACATGGAATTTCACCTTCTAGCTCCCAGAGCCTCTGTAAAATAAGCAAGTTAAAAATAGAAGATATTTTATTTGATATTTTATCTATTTGGTTCCCAAAGACAGGGAGGTTAACTTAAAATTTTTAAAAATGGGGAAGAGAAAAATCTCTTTAATAAAACTGTGGCTCTCTTCCCATAATAAGTTTTACATTCTAGCTACATATTATTCTTGCCACAGGGATCTGGTCCTTTAGAATAGATATTATCAGAGGGAAATAGGTGAGAAGTCATCAGCATGGTGCCACTCCAGTATCTGTGGATTTCAAGACAGAATATAGCTGTGACATCCTTCCAGTACCTATCTTCCTCCTAAGAAAAGCTGAAACAAAACGGCTTGATTTACTACCTTATTGATGCTTAGCGTGGCTGTCTTTCATCTGGACAGACTATTTCTACTCTCACTCTTATTTCAGATAGCTTTTTATAAATCAACTTATTAAACCTAGTAATTCCTAAATCACAATAAACTGTGGAAAATTCTGAAAGAGATGGGAATACCAGGCCACCTGACCTGCCTCTTGAGAAATCTGGGGGCAGGTCAGGAAGCAACAGTTAGAACTGGACATGGAACAACAGACTGGTTCCAAATAGGAAAAGAAGTACATCAAGGCTGTATATTGTCAACCTGCTTATTTACTTTTATGCAGAGTACATCATGAGAAATGCTGGGCTGGAGAAAGCACAAGCTGGAATCAAGATTGCCAGGAGAAATATCAATAACCTCAGATATGCAGATAACACCACCAGAAAGTGAAGAGGAACTGAAAAGCCTCTTGATGAAAGTGAAAGAGGAGAGTGAAAAAGTTGGCTTAAAGCTCAACACTCAGAAAACTAAGATCATGGCCTCTGATCCCATCACTTCATGGGAAATAGATGGGGAAACAGTGGAAACAGTGTCAGACTTTATTTTTTTAGGCTCCAAAATCACTGCAGATGGTGACCGCAGCCATGAAATTAAAACACACTTACTCTTTGGAAGAAAAGTTATGACCAAACTAGATAGTATATTGAGAAGCAGAGGCATTACTTTGCCAACAAAGGTCCATCTAGTCAAAGCTGTGGTTTTTCCAGTGGTCATGTATGGATGTGAGAGTTGGACTATAAATAAAGCTTAGCACCAAAGAACTGATGCTTTTGAACTGTGGTGTTGGAGAAGACCTGATAGTCCCTTGGACTGCAAGGAGATCAAAACATTCCCTCCCAAAGGAGATCAGTTCTGGGTGTTCATTGGAAGGACTGATACTAAAGCTGAAACTGCAATACTTTGGCCACCTCATGCGAAGAACTGACTCATTTGAGAAGACCCTGATGCTGGGAAAGATTGAGGGCAGAATGAGAAGGGGACAACAGAGGATGAGATTGTTGGATGGTATCACTGACTCGGTGGACATGGGTTTGGGTGGACTCCGATAGTTGGTGATGGTCAGGGAGGCTTGGTGTGCTGCAATTCATGGGGTTGCAAGGAGTCAGACATGACTGACGGAAATGAACTGAATTCCTAAAGGGGCTATTAAAGACTGGCTCTTTGGCCCATGTTACTTGTTGGTTCTCTCACTCAGAAAGCATTTATCCAAAGTTTCTCAGCTATTTTGATCAAATTAATGGAAAAAAAAAATCACTAACACTGAGCCAGGCTCCTTCAGGGCTCAAAATCATTAACTTTAGAATGATGACCAGGAGTCTAACAAAATTCTCTGATTATTAGGCACCTTACTGATGAAATAAGAGTGTTCTCTCACAATCATTTAAACACAAATGCAGTATTATTGCACGGCAGGTGGATCTTAGGGTAGCTCCCATGTTTTCCATCTCCTGGTGTTCACACAATGTGTAATTCAGTTATTTTGAGTGTAAATGGAGTTTATGATTTGTTTTCAACTTGTAGAATACAGCAAAGGTGACAGGATGTGCTTAATTATGTGTATGTGATTACACTCACCTAGCTAGAATCTTTTCCACCATTGTTAGTTTTGAAGAAATAAGGTGTCAGAAGAAATAAGCTGTCACAAGTAATACAACCCCAAAGATTTTAATTCTCCAACACACTAATAGAGTTTAGAAACATCCTTCTCCAGTCAAGCCTCTGATGAAACCCAGCCCTGGGTAACACACTGCTCACAGCTGGGTGAGATCCTCCACAGAGGATCCAGCTAAGTCATGGCCAGATTCCTGGGCAACAAAAATTGTAAGAAATTATTGATACATGTATGTTGATTTAGGTCACTATATTTGTTGTCATCTGTTTTGTAGTAAAAAAAGAAACACAAACAAAAACTAATATACATAATATCTTCACTTTCAGTCAAAAACAGGATCTTTTTTTGTGTTTTACTTTCCCCAAGGTGAACATTTCCACTGACCCAATTCTAACTGTGTAAATTGTGTGACTGCATTGGAGGCTATGAATTTTTTCATTACTGTAGCAGAGTATTTTCTCTTATTCAGGCAGATGAGTAGAAGTAACTAAAAGGGAGATGTTACACTTAAATCATTATTTACTCTAATCCTTGGTAGTTGGTTGAAAACCCAAGAAAATTCTCTCCCATTCTCCTGTAGCATGTTATGACCTACATCATTTTAAAATGGGTTTATTCTATTTCTTTTATAATTGAACATATATACCTAGCTACAGTCCAAATAAAAATATTCTTATACTTTGTGACCTGATGCAAAATATGCATAAATTTTACTGAAAATATTGTCATATAGAACAATAATATTGATATCAATATTTCCTCTAAAATAGGGAAATTAATGGGACTGATTTTTCATAAAACTGAATAAAAATTTTCTAATTAAAATTTGCTAGTCTGTGAAACAGATAAAACAGTATCTTCTCTTTTATTTTTAAACATTATTTTCTATGTGTAATTTAAAAAATATATATATATCTTTCTTGCAAATACAACTATCAGATCACCTAATCTGAACAGGTATTTTTATAAACCCCATAAATGAGTAGGAATTAAAAGAATCTAATTGGTTGCTGAAGGCAGTTACAACATTGGCCAAAATATAGGAATATATAAATATATATATATATATATATATATATATATATATATATATATATATATATATGTTACAAAGCAGAACTACATGATCAAGTTTTCTTATAGACTAAGACTAGGATAGGTAGGAGTGAGACTCAGGATAGGTAGGCGTGAGCAAGACTGAGGATAGGAAAGAGTGAGACACTACGATGACAGACAGAAGAGACAACATAAATCACGTGTCAGGAAGTGCTCACAAACCACTTTCAATTACTCACTTGTAGCACCTGCAGTCTTTGAGCTAGCAGGTAAGCAATGGTTTCTATCTCCAGATAAGAGCTGAGGAAAATATTCTGTAAAATGCAGTGAAGGGTGAAGAGTAAAATTATAAGGATCCTCTGTGTCATTAAAAGGTTAGGCTGTAAGACATGACTCGGCTGTTTAATTATCCCAGTGACTCCTAAAAAGAAAAGACCTGTAGTAATAATAGTAATAAAACAGTTGTTAGATGCCTGTAGAAAAAAATTTGATGATTATTCATAGGTGAGCCTCTGTCAGAGCATAGGATTGCCTACTGATTTTTTAATTTGTTTACATTTTTCTCACTAAATCATTTTTGTAAAAAATTTAAAAGTAAATACATTAGATATAAATAAGATGTAATGGGAAACCACTTGGGTTTGGTTTCACATGATGATATACAATATCATACAATACTGTAATATCAGATTTGGAAGGACATATTTTAAAGACTGATAATAATCTTTTTTATCATATGAGCTGGTATTTTTTAAATGTATGTTAAACTCACTCAACAAGATTTACAATTTTCTCTTTTATTTTTAAACATTTTATTATCTATTAATAGTATAGCATATATATAATGAAATGTATATATCTTAAATCTTTAGTTCAATATGATTTGAAAACTTTATACTGTTTCATCCACCCTAAAATAGGCTACAAAGCAAGGTAATCACTACAGAGAGTCCCTTTCTGACAATGTCCAGTCAAGTCTACCCAGTCAACCAGATTCCATTTTTCTGATCTGTCACCTCACTTTAGGCTGACATTATAAATAGCAAATTGAATCATACAGTATCTAATCTTCTGTTTACCTTTCACCCACATATAGATTTTTAAATTAATTTAAGTTTCATTTGATCCAGTGTTCTCCTTTCAGCTGATACAATGTATTCAAACATGGGCTTCCCTGGTGGCTAAGTGGTCAAGAATTCACCTGCCAAGGCAGGAAATGCCCGTTTGATCCCTGGATCAGGAAGATTTCCTGGGGAAGGAAATGGCAACTCACTCCAGTATTTTAGCTGGGAAATACCATGGAAAGAGAAGGTTGGTGGTGAACAGTCCATGGGGTCCCAAAGAGCCAGAGAGGACTTAGTTACTAAACAACAACAACATTCAAACACAGAAGTTTATCTATATTTCTTTATCTGAATTTAAGAACATTCTTGAATATGTTTGTGTTTGTGTGTTTTAATATATCTTGAATAAATAAGCAGATTATTTAATTGCTGGAATGCCAGGCTGGATGAAGCACAAGCTAGAATCAAGATTGCTGGGAGAAATATGAATAACTTCAGTTATGCAGTGACACCACTCTTACGGCAGAAAGTGAAGAAGAAGTAAAGAGCCTCTTGAAAGTGAAAGAGGAGAGTGAAAAAGTTGGCCTAAAACAACATTCAGAAAACTAAGATCATGGCATATGGTCCTATCATTTCATGGCAAAAAGGTGGGAAACAGGGGCACATTTTATTTTCTTGGGTTCCAAAATCATTTTAGATGGTGACTTCAGCCAGGAAATTAAAGGATGCTTGCTCCTTGGCAGAAAAGTTATGACCGACCTAGACAGCTTATTAAAAAGCAGAGACATTACTTTGCTGACTAATGTCTGACTAGCCAAGGCTATGGTTTTTCCATTAGTCATGTATGGATGTGAGAGTTGAACTATAAAGAAAGCTGAGCACTGAAGAATTGATGCTTTTTAACTGTGGTGTTGGAGAAGACTCTTGAGAATCCCTTGGACTGCAAGGAGATCCAACCAGTACATCCTAAAGGAAATCAGTCCTGAATATTCATTGAAAGGACTGTTGCTGAAGCTGAAACTGAAATACTTTGGCCACCTGATGCGAAGAACTGACTCCTTGGCAAAGACCCTGATGCTGGGAAAGATTGAGTGTGGCAGGAGAAGAGGATGGCAGAGGATGAGATAGTTGGATGACACCGCCAACTCAATGGACATGAGTTTGAGCAAAGTTCGGGAGTTGGTGATGGACAGGGAAGCCTGGCGTGCTTCAGTCCATGGGGTCACAGAGAGTCAGACACAACTGAGCAACTTTACTGAACTGAACTGAAAACAGGTACATATTTAACTTTCTAGTAAATTGCCAATTCGTTCCCCTAGGTGGTTATATCAGTTTCCTACCTACTATCAGTGAGTAAAATTTTTCTGCATTTTCCATATTCAAAAACATTTGACCTTCTCTTTATTTTTCTATGTTAGCCTTTCTTGTATATATGAGTAAAGATATCTTCTGTTGATTTCAACTTCATTCCATTAGTGATAATAAATTTTATCAACATTTCAATTCACTTTTCTACCTTTCATCCATCTTTTTAAATCTCATTCCAGTCCTTCCTGTTTTCTTCTCCACTAAATTCATTTGTTCTTTAGTAAAATATCAACAAATAACATATACTTGAGTATATTTCTGCACAATTTATTCTAATCCATTGTTCTATTTCTATTCTTAAAAATGTATCACATTCTGTTAATTATTGTAGTTTTTATTGGATTTTAAATTAATATAAGTATCTTGATATTTTTTCCTTAGAGAATACTTTCCCTATTCAGTCCTTTACATCTTCACATAAAATTATTTTTGCACTTCCTACAATTTTCTGGAGAGAAAATTATTTTTGAGTGTATATGATCTTACTTTGTTTTTATATCTAAATGGCATATTACTTGGATGTAGAACACCAGGATTCTCTTTTTTCTTTTAAGAATCTTGAAAATGTTGATAATCATGAATCAAACATTTTCAAGAACACACGTGTAGTCAGTGTCTACTGAGACAAAGAAGGCTGCACACCATGAGGAAGCATGGGCTCTCACTGTAAGAGGTATAAATAAGAGCACCTATTGTGACTTTGCAAATCTCAACTATGAGAGAAACTTGACATATTATTGCTATTATAGTTAATGAATTTAAAATTTTGTACATTCTATTAATAACTCATGAAAAAAACTCAAAAAGTTTCCACTATTATAGATGCTTTATCAAGGAATTACTAATATTTGTAGAGGAAATTTTTTTTTCCCCATCTCAACAGAGAGAGCTCCTTGGCATTTTCTTAAAAAAGAGATTTCTAAAAATTGGAATCAGTCAAAGCTTTCTTCACAGTAAAGGGGCATATGGGCATCTTCTGCTACTTGGGGAAAAATAAAGTTTTAATTTCTTTACTTGATTCAATAGAAATAATAAGTCATTTTCATAAAGAACTTTGACTGACTCTAATAAAAGGCTTTTATTTCTAACATCCTCAGTGAAATTCTGTGTAATGATGAGCCTCACTCTAAGAAACTATTGTTAAACACCTGCCCCAAGAAACTAATGCAACTGCAGACATTTTTTAACACTTCAATTTCTTTTGGAGGGACAAATAGGATTTGAAAAATGAATATCTATTTTGGTCTCATTGTTAGAATGACAACTTACTAAATTATTTACTTAAAAAAATATTTAACCACTCAACTAGCCACCTAATTAAGGCAATCAATCATTCATTATAGTATTCTATATCATAGTGTTCCTAGATTTTCTATCTTCTTGTGTCAACAACTTAAGTCTCTTGCAGGAAAGAAGATGAAATATAGAAACTGCTTTATCCACTGTTTCTTTATATACAGCCTTAGGAGACATGTTCTTCCCAATGAAATTATTATTGATAACATCAATAAAAAGTTACATTTGAGCCACAAGCAGGGATACTAAGAAAATCACAGTCATATATGAGCAGCAGTCTCATGAATTTTTCTGTTTGGGTCCTATTTCTGGGCCAAGAAGTATAAAACCATTTATCTTCTGTAGCTATACTTCTTACTTACAGTTATATTCACATACATACAAAAACAGAAATCAAACTAACAAGAAAACTTTTTGAACAATGAAATCCAGATCATTGAAAGCAAAATATGAGAAATCTTAGGAATGCAAAATTTACAGTATTAAGATTGAATCTCTCTAACACTATGCTGTTGAAGTGTGCCCTTCAGAGAGCCTCAAATCACATTATGTTATTGATACAATTTGAGAAGTAAGCCTATCACTTCTCAATGACTGTTTTCTTTAGTCTGACTGACAGCTCTTGAAAACTTTCAAAGAATATAGGTTTATGATAGCCCACTCTATTCCCAGCAGGGTGGGTGTATATTTCCCACTAGACTAAGAGGAATACTTTTAACATCTCTTCTGTTTTCTCATGTGTTACATGATCTTAACAATTTAGATAAACAGAGACTTGGATTTTCTATTTAAAGAACCAGGTTTGTATTTCATACACATCACTTATGACCTTAAATGCATTTTTAATTTTTTTCCTGCTAGTTGTATTGTTCTTTGTACTTTTCTTTGAAATTTATCAGGATTATCCTGAAAATAATTTCTCATGAAATATTACTGTCATCCTTTTTATTAAAGTTTTTTTGTGTGTGTATCAGTGATATAACAATAAATACTGTATGCAAATGTGATTTAGTATTAGTAAATACAGTTGATTTTTTCTGATTTTTATTGTAGTACAACTATTTCATTGACAAACTCAATTTTTCTAAACTCTGTACTTATTTTTAAATGCAGTGGAAAGCTCAGAAAATTCATTATATCTCCTCTCAATCTATACATATTTATAAAATAGGGAGTTGTATCACTGTCAATCTCCCCATCCTCTATACCAAGACATATGCTAGTTTAAAATCTGCACACAATACTTGAATGAAGATAATCCCAAATTAATTTCAGTCATTCTTAGCCTCAGCTACTACATGGTTCTAGTTGGTTATTATTGTGGGGAAAATGATAAGACTTAGTGTGTTAAACTATATAACTTTATGTTCCAGTTGATCCTGATACTACATTTTTCCTTTATCATCCATTCAAAATTTTCATCATATTCAATGCTTACTTCTGCTGCCCAGGTTATTTTCTTAATGGGTTTTTCCTGAGTAATCTAAGGTCCTATTATGGGTGTTAGTCTCTTAGTCAAGTGTGACTCTTTGCAACTCCTCGAGTTTCAGCTTTAGCATCAAATGAATAGTAAAGTGAAATATTATCTGACTAGGAAAAATGAACATATCGGTAACTGTCAAGGTTGTATTATGTGAGTATAATCTTATCTTATTGCTATATCTGTGTTACATTAGAACAGACAAAATAAATATTGGATGTAATTCTAAATATATATAAAATAATTTTCACTCTTAAAATCACATATTGAGATAATATTATTATGCCTTTAGCAAAATATATAATCTTCATATGGAGAAAATCAGAATTAAGTGTGAAAATATATAGGGAAATCTGGATAAGCTTGAATCTAAGACTGGTTAACTTCTTTTTCATTGAAAAATTGAAAGGAGGTTATAAGTAAATAGAATATAATTTTAGAGAATACATTTTAGACAAACTTTCTGTAAGTTAAAGCTTAACTCAAAATCCTACATGATCTTAGAAATCTATCAAACTCTCTTGAGTTTCTTTGTTACTCTGGAAACTGGATCAATATTTTCTCCCATATGCCTAAAACAGCTTTCTAACAAAAGAAAAGGAAAAAGATATACTTTTCTATAGTTAGCTAAGAAATATTTGAGCCTCTGAAATCAGAATTAAGTTTTATAAGTAATACTCCTTCAGTTATTAGACTTTGCAATACAACTTTGTGACTAGTATTATAAGAATATTCATACATCTTGCCATAGAGTATAATTTTGCTATTACCAAATTATTTGTTTTTATTTATTTTAAAATTTTTTTACTAGTTCTTTTTTTAAAATCTTTAAATTTTGCTTTACAATACTGTATTGGTTTTGCCAAAGCAGTATGGTTGGTTAACTAGCAATATCTATGGCATATTGTATGTTTACAACTTTTTGGAAACATTCCATCTAATGTGTGCAGGTGTGTTCCTCCGTGTTTATGTTTGAGTAAACATACCTTTCAAAAGCATTTTTTTCCCCTCTCAGATCTTACTTATCTAGGGTCTAGTCACCCCATCTTGACTTGTGTCAAACAGACCTTTTTGTTTAAATATTAAAGGGAAAAAGTACTAAGCTGAAAGAAAAAGAAAAACCAGATATTAAAATATTCCTTCATCTTCTTCCCTAATGAGGGAGATGAGGAACATTATCTGACAATTATCTGATGACAATTAAATGATTAAAAGTATGGGAAAAACTAGCAGAGTATTTAGACTTGGATATCCCTTTGAAAAGACTAGTTGTTCTTTTCTTGCTACACCATGATATGAGAAAATTAAGTAACTTGAAAAGTAAACATAAGTTACTGTTTACTTTTTGGAGGAGACTGTGCTGTTCACTGGACTACCTGTTTGGAAGACATAATAAAAATGACTTGACTTCAAGGTGGAACTTACCATCAAAAGAGAGGGTCAAATATATTTTGTCTAATTCTTAGTGATGATCAGGTGCATCCCTACTTTCATCATTGTTATAATAAACAGAAAGGATTAGGTATCTGCATATTGTCTTTATAAGAAAGATGTTGGAAATGAGATTTACAGATACACTTAATTCATAGTCATGTATACATAAATATGTGTAGAACCCTGGAATGATTCATTTTTCCTGTAATTCTGAAAGCTTTTGATAACTAAATACAGTGACAATGAACAAGGTATATATTCAGAAAGTCTTTGCTATCTCAAAATGAATTTTAATAGACTATTATACCTCCCCCACAAGAAAATCTCATAAAATGTTGACAGAAAATTTTTTATTATTCTTAGTTTTTATTCTAATATCACTTGTGATTCAAGAATTTTGACTGAGTTTGAGTCTACCCACTGCTACAAAAGTGGGTAAGTAAAACCTTCCTGGCCAATCATGGATATTTGGAGATTTTACAAGCCTCTGCTCTCTTTTATTGGTTAAAGAATAATTGCCTTGTCCAAGTCAGATTGAAAGATACTTTATAAAAGAATATGGTTAGAATCACTGAGACAGAAAATCTTCATTTCCTTTGGAACAGTTAACTATAAAGGTAATATGCATTTTGAGTTGCTGAGGGCTATTGAGTAGGAAGGCTTACATGACAATGAATCTACTCAGAGGAATCATGAAACAAGAAATGTAGAGAGATTCAATTGACAGTGTTGAGCTTCAGCTTTAATCCAAATGAAAATGCCAATCAGCAAATGAAATTTTAAATTTTCAAAGGCTATCATACCCATTATTGCTTAAACTAATTTGAGTTGATTTTTTCCATCACAAGGAAGCAAGGAATCATGAATAATGAGATGATGAAATAATAATTAATGAAACAAAATTATTAATATATTTCATTATAATTATGAAATAATGCTAAGTAAGACTCCATTACAATACTATTAACTATATTAATTTCCTAGGAAATGAATTATCTTTTAAAATATTTAGAAAACATCAGGAATAAAAAGTTGATACTTAATAGAAGATATTTCTACAATGCACAACAATCATAAAATAATTAAAATAAAACATAATATCAGTCATTGATTTAAGGGAAAATTATTTTGTCAACAATTTTCTCTCTGAAAAAATTCTAAATATTTAATTTTTATATTGGCATCTGTTAGGTAGAATAGGAAAAAGGAGTCTAGAATGGCAGTGGCTAAAAGATAGAGAAGGGAAAAGGCCATGAAAACAGAACAAAGGAAGGTCCAAGGATGAGAGTGAGAACCTCAGGTAAAATAATCAGCCCTCCTGGCTAGCCGAATTTACATACAGCAGGCTCATGGGGAGGAGAAAACATACAAAAAGAAGAGCCAAAATTGAGTAGGGGGTAAGGGGGAGCTTCTCTTCTCTTCGTGTCTTTTGGGTTGGCCTGCCCTCATGCCTGGAGGATGTATTTTCTTTTGCTTGCTAATAAAACTGAGCTATAACACTGGTCAGTCCATCGCTTCAAATTTTGCTAATTACACACTCTCCAGACACATCTATCAGAAATAAAATTTATAACAATTATCTTAGGTTCTAGTAACAAGGACATCTGATTTTCTTTCTGACAACCATATTATCTTGTGTTTTGAAAATTCCAATCAGACACCTAAATGGGAGGATCTACCCACATATATTTGTTTTTCTTCATTTATAAACTTGTAGATACAAAATTAAAAGTGCAAAGTAGGTTCTAAGACTATCTGTTAGGCAGGAAGCCATCTATGAGCAACGAGAGGTGGCCCCATTGGCAAATGTCCAATGGCTGCCTAATCCCGCCAAACTATTTGCCAACCTCACTCCAACCATGCCCCCCTCAGTACTTCGAAGTGACTAGGGGATCAGAAAAATTCCCCACTGGCCGGCTGGAGGGGTTTTCCCCACTCAGGCACATGCACGTAACCTTAGGGTATCATGTACTTAGGTAACTTGGGTAGCCATTGGACTCATTAAATGTTCATACATATTCTATGAATACATAGATCTAATTATACCAGACTGAATTATGGGAAGGACATGCATAGAAAACCCTCTTGTAATATAACCTGCAGCTGTCCATTAAGACTGTCAGTCAATATCCTACCGGATTACGCAAACAACCTTGCCCTATGAACTCTACACACCAGCCCTCCAGTGTCATTGCCTTCCCTGGCCTGGCCCATCTCTCTCTTGAGGTGCTCTCTCTGTTCTCTCTCTTCATCTTCAGTAAACTTACTTGTAACCTGTAAGCAGGTTCTTCATATTCTTCTTTGCATTCTTATCAAGAACTGAGGTTCAAGGAAGAGGGGTCCCCTGACTCTCTTTCTGCTAATACTAACCATTTTAATTAAGGAAAAATGTAGTTTAATGCTATGGTAAATTTAACAAGTATTGATTTCATAAACTCTAACTCTTAAAATTTGTACCAACACGTTTTAGTTTAGTGTTATTCTATTTGGAAAATATACTTGGAACCCAATCAAATTGCAGATTAGAAAACCAAAGCAGTTGTAGTTGAAGCTTTGAATCAGGTACTATATATACTTGGTTCCTATCTATTAATTTGCAAGATCATAGAATAAACCAAATATAATATTTAAATGCTTTTCAGTTTCTAAATATAATTTTATTTTCTAAAAGTACTAAATATAATTTTATTTTGGAAAATGTAAGGCTATTTATCTCTTATAATCTGATTAACATTTTATAGTTGAGGCTGGATTCATTGTAATTTATACCAAACTGAAATTTTTCCAGTGAATAATTTTATATTTGCTTAAAATAAACTAGGGCTTCTAGCTGTTCCTAATTTTCTTTTATGATTTATATGAAATCAGTGGCTATTTCTTTGTGTCTTCTCATTCTCAAGCAGAGTGCCTGACAAGTGTGAGTGTTCAATATATATACTGAATGAAGGAATACCTACTACATAACATACTTTCATGCTTTTTTAATCATACATTATTTCTACATATTTGTTAGAGATTATTAAGGACCTTATAACAAAAAAAATCATTGACCAGACAAGTTAGCTTTCAATGAATGATTAACAGAACAATATTCCTGTGTGTGTGTGGTATTATTTATATTATTTTATTAAAGGCTGTTTTCCATTTATATGAAAGTACAGATATCTATGGGATAGGATCTCTACAATCATAGCAATGATGAAAACTATGTCACTTCATTGAAAAAGATGGATGGGAATTGCAACTGGACAAATAGTGCATGCTAACAGAAGCAGAATGAAACAGGAACTGTCCCAGCAATTAAGCAGTAACACTCCACACTGACAGTGCAAGGGTCATGCATGTGACCCCTGATTGGGGATCTAATATCCCCCAAGCTATGCAATGTGACCAAAAGATTAAAAAAAGAAAAAAAAAGAATGAAACAAAACTATAAAAATTATTAGGTTTTATATTTTAAGAATTAGAATACAATAACTGAGAAACTGGGTTCTCCTTTACCTTAAAGCTTGAGGTATGTTTAAGCAATATTGTATTACCAAGGTAAAGTTAAAATCTATAGAAATATTTATTTGATTATTTAGATAACTGGCATGAAAAGGGTACTAGACTACTAGACTGGACTGGCATTTAAAATAGCCAGCTATAATAATAATAAAGAATAATCAACTCCAATTCTGGCTTTGTACATTATTAGATATGTAAACTTGGGGAATACTAAAACTCAGAAAGATTCATTTTCCTCTCCTGTAAACAAAGAATAACAGCAGGAACAACACAAATGCCAAATATATTACCTTATTTGCCAAACTTCAGTACAGAAGTACAATGCTCTAATTGTCATACTTGTATTATAAGGTAGTCTATTGGCTATTATATATACTTTATGTCATTTAATAGGAATGAGTGTCCTGCGAGATAACAAAAATTACTCTCTAGACAAATGAATTAGCTTAACAATACACATCTCCTACTATAAGTTCATTAAAAGAATTATTAATTTAAGTTCAGAGTCATCAAATACTCTTTGTAGAATGAGATGGAGAAGAGAAATTACATCAATAATGTGTTTCATGTCATCAGTTATCATTTTTTATCCCACATGCTGATTTATTCATTAAGTATATTTAGTTTTATCTACCAGTCTCCCAAGAGAGATGGTGAGATCCTTGAAAAATATACCATATTTAAGTTGCTAACAGAGTCCTAGAGTACATAATAGTAACTAAGAGATAGAAAATGTTTAATATTTGATATGTATACAATTGTTTTTTTGTTTGGTTCTATCTTATTTTTATTTTCCTGGTTGACTAATGTAACTAGCTATAGAATATGTTTATGAGAGTTTTTCCTTAATGTCACCATAAAGCCACATATCATATTTATCATTTTTTATTTTAATTAAAAATTTCATTCCTATTTTTAATTTCTCATTTAAACTTTCATAAATTATTTGCTTATATCCTCTGCCCATGTATTAGTATGGTTGTCCTTACTGATATTTTTAATGATTTTATATGCTAATGTTTATCTATAAAGATGTTATAAATTAATTTATTTCATATTGTAATCTAAATTTCTTCTTTTGCTTCTAATTTTGTTGTAGTAGTAGCTGCCACTGTTGTCATGCTTTGTATACTCAGGGGATTGAAAACATGACTTTGCATGATATCAAAATTAGCATATTTCCTTTGGTTCTAGATGCAATGTTTATCAGATGAAAAATGCTTATATATAACTGATTGGTGACTTGAACTATTCCTGAATCAGAAGCATTATTAAGTTAAAATAATATTATATTTTATATTTTCATGAGACAATTTTTTCCTTACTACTTAAGAAAAGTGTTTCTAGCTATTTCACTTCCTAACATTTTTTTTCCAGATATTTTTAAACATTTATAAACTTCAGAATGAGGTTTGGATTTTTGCAATTTTGTACATAAATAAGTTAAATTTACATTTAGTAATTTTTCCATATAATGCTGCTGCTGCTGCTGCTGCTAAGTCACTTCAGTCGTGTCCGACTCTGTGCGACCCCATAGACGGCAGCCCAGCCGGCTCCCCTGTCCCTGGGATTCTCCAGGCAAGAACACCGGAGTGGGTTGCCATTTCCTTCTCCAATGCATGAAAGTGAAAAGTGAAAGTAAATTCACTCAGTTGTGTCCAACTCTTAGCCACCCCATGGACTGCAGCCTACCAGGCTCCTCCGCCCATGGGATTTTCCAGGCAAGAGTACTGGAGTGGGGTGCCATTGCCTTCTCCTTTCCATGTAATAACACAGGGTATTTCCATTTAGTGGGAACTTCTTTTGACTTTATATTTAAACTTTTATATAATCATATGTTTTCAATATGCTATGTAGTCTTTTAATTCTGCATCCCTATATTGAATGAAATTGTGTCATAATATTTCTATAAATGCTTACAAATTATACAGATCTTCAGTAGCTATCTAAAAATCCTCACTTTATTAAATCATTTCCAGGTTTTTCTAATATATATTCTTTAAATATACAACCTATCATAACCTAATTTTTATTTTTATATTTTCTAAATTTGTTTTATTTGGTAAGTCTTTCTAAGTAGCATTAGCAGATAAATCAGAGAGCAGAATGATGCATAATTTTGGATACTTTATTTAAATGTTTCTCGTTCAAAAGGACAGACTATTTCAAGAGAAAAGGCTTCTCTCCTCATGTCTGAGATAATTTTAATATGTCCTTTTGTACATTTCTCAAAAACAAAGTAAAACACACACCAAAAAACCTGTCCCTTTAACAAAAAATTAAAACTAAAATGGAAGGTCTCAATAAAGCCCTGATTCCCTTTAGGCACTAAATACAGAGTCCAGAGTCCAGAGAACCAGATCCTCTGGTCAGTAAGAGAATATTTGAGCAGCAATTTGAGGTTGCCTTCTTGTAAATAGAACATGGAAGTTCAAACAGAATGGGAAATTATAAAGGGGCTGAGACAGAGGTAGAGGTACTCTGTGAATCAAAACCTGTGCATTGTAACAAGTTATGATTTCTGTCTCTTTTATTTTCCTCCCATGATAATGTTTTCAGGAAAATTCAGTCTACAAAATATTCTAAGATGAAGCAATAGAATGGCTATTGTCTCTGTTACTTGTAACTTTATTCAGAATTAAACAAGAATTCTACCCTTGGGTGAGGGGAAGTTAGGATCCAGCTGGGGCAGAGAGCATCAGAATGTAAAAACCTACAAGGCATGATTTTCAATATTTGTTGATCATCAAAATAAATTGTACTTTCATAAGAATACAGATTCCTCAAAGTCCTATCAAGTGTCAAATTTGTTTTTTCTCTGAATATATATTATTAATAAGTTCTCCAGGGATTGTTTATATCCAGAATGTTCAAAAAAATTAATGTAATGGGGGAAGAGAAATACAGATGAAATAGGAGGCTCCCATTATCTGATGAGACAATGGCATCCAAAACAAGATCTTAGAAGTCATAAGTCTTATTTTATTAAATGTTTGTACTTTTTTTAGTTTAACCATTCAAGACTGCACTTTCAACCAGAAAAATAGGCTTATTGGACCAGAAAAATAAGCTTATGGTTACCATATCATAGGCATGGTACCTGTTATTCTTGAAGGAATCTCATTTTTACAACAAATGTCTTACCAATTGCCACTTGGAGCTAGTGGAAACAAGAGGCCAAAGGTAGCTGGAACATAGGCTTAAAGTTACTCAGGGAATTTTACAGCTTGGAAGAAATAGGCTCCTTTGGACTCTCTATAGATTGTAGAGGACTTTGTTTCCAAGCATACTCTGTTAGGTTACATACAGCAGCCAGAAATCCAGATTGATTTCCCAGGAAGTTTCCCTACCTCTCTGTAGGGTAGTTTGGAGAGAGAAGAGAGTATTTCTGTCTTACTGCTTGAGTCTTGTTTGAACTTTATGTAGGTTAGTAGATTCCCTACTTGATAACTGATTGCTGTGGCCTTTCAGAAGTCAACTTCTACTTACTTTGCTTAAACGTAGAGAAGTGCATATATTTATACAATGGAATATTACTCAGTCAAAGTGATAACTGAATATCACTCAGTTATTATTTTGTAGTAAACTATAAAAAAAAAATGAAATTATGCCATTTTCAGCAACATGGATGGACCTAAACATTGTCTTACTAAATGAAAAAAGCCAGACAAAGACAAATATCATATGACATAATTTTTATGTGGAATGACATTACACACATGAAATTACAAAGAAAACAAACTTATGTTTACCAAAGGAGAAAAGGAGAGGAGGGATAAATTAGAAGTCTGGGATTAACATATATAAGCTCCCACTGTCTCCCAGCAGCATCCAACTGGGAGAGAACAAACAATTTCCAGCTTCTCTCTGAGGAGGAAAGTGTTTGGGCTACACATTGAATGCTCTGATTTTATGGCTACCACATGAGAGATTGAGTCTACATAGCTTTAGCTCTGAAAGTGATTGGAGCTTGCATTCATAAGTACCAAAGGCTATAAAAAATAAAGAAGCAATTTGTTAGTGGGAATAAGTGCACTCCCTTTGGCCAGACACCTGGGTACAATGCAGAGAGCAAAGAGCCCATGTCTCAGATTCTCCTTGAAAGGAGATTGAATGAGTACTATTCTATCTGTTGCTTGAGGTCTGGTTTCTAATCAGCATATATCTATGAGCTGAGTATTATGCTTCTGGTTGGGACACCTATGAGTCTTGGCACATACTCAACTATTGGGAGTCACTTAAGCCTGGCAAATCCCAGGACAGAGGAGCCTGGTAGGCTGCAGTCCATGGAATCGCGAAGAGTCGGACACGACTGAGCGACTTCACTTTCACTTTTCACCTTCATGCATTGGAGAAGGAAATGGCAACCCACTCCAGTGTTCTTGCCTGGAGAATCCCAGGGACGGGGAAGCCTGGCGGGCTGTCGTCTCTGGTGTCTCACAGAGTTGGACATGACTGAAGCAACTTAGCAGCAGTAGCAGCAGCAACAACAAACACAGAGCTTTGTAAAATCATAAAGATATGAGAGGCAACCAGGACCTCAGGCCAGGCTGATTGAAAAGATTCATCTACTACAGGAGACCAGTTTGTCAAGACTTGGAGACAGGGGGTGATTTATCTAATTAGAAGAAACCAACACAGAGAAGCAAGGAAAATGAAGAAGCAGGGAAATATTCTAAGCTAAAGTACAAGAAGCTTAATTATTTCAAACTATATTTTAAAGCAACAGCAATCAAAGCAGTATGGTAGTGGCATAAAAACAGACCTATATACCAATGGAACAGAACAGAGAGCTGAGAAATGAATCCATGTACACATGGTCAAATAATTTACAGTGAAGTATTCAAAAATATGTGATGGGAAAAGGATAGTTTCATCAATAAGTGTTGCTGGGGAAACTGGATATCTACATACAGAAAACTGAAACTGCATTCTTATCTTACATCACATAAAAATCAACTCTAAAATGGATTAAAGAATATGTGAGACCTGAAACAATAAAACCCTATAAGAAAATATAAGGAGGTAAATTACTTGATACTGGTCTAGACAATGAATTTTTTTTGGGGGGGGATCTGACTTATAAACAAAGGCAACAAAGGAAAATAAACAAATGAAACTATACAAAACTACATAGTTTCTAGGTAGCAAAGGAAACCACAAACCATAAACAAAATGGGAAGGTGACCAGTGGAATGGCAGAAAATATTTATAAATCATATATCTGACAAAGAGTTAATATATCAAATATACAAGGAATGCATATGACTCAATAGCAAACAAAACAAAACAAATAACCCAATTCAAATAATATGTAAAGTACCCAGAGGCATTTTTTTCAAGGAAGATGCACAAATGACTAATAGGTATTGAAAAGATGTTCAGCATCACTGATCATCAAAGATCATCATGGTGACTACAGTTCATATTAATATATTGTATAACTGAAATGTACTACTGCTGCTGCTGCTAAGTTGCTTCAGTAGTGTCCGACTCTGTGCGACCCCAGAGACGGCAGCCCACCAGGATGAATCCCTTGCCTGGGATTCTCCAGGCAAGAATACTGGAGTGGGTTGCCATTTCCTACTCCAATGCATGCATGCATACTAAGTTGCTTCAGCCTTGTCAGACTCTTTGGGACCCCATGGACAGCAGCCCAGCAGGCTCCTCTGTTCACGGAGTTCTCTAGGCAAGAATACTGGTGTGGGTTGCCGTTTCCTTCTCCAATGAAATGTACTAAGAGAATATAACTTAAGTGTTCTCACCAAAAATTGTAAAATGGTAATTATGACAGGTGATGAATGTATTATTTGATTGGAAATATTTTTACAGTGTACATCGTCATAATTCTTACAAAGTTTAAATGTATTATAATTTTATTTGTCAATTATACCTCAATAAGACTGAAAAGTAAAGAGAAAGATACTTGTGTGGGTTTAGAATGCCATCTTTGTTCAAATATTTAAAACATTAGCTCTCTACCATCAGATTAGAAAGTATATAGATATTTCATAATACGTTGACACAAAGATTTTTTTGTCCAGTGCAGTACATATTTTGTTATATGAATATGTTATATCTATTATGCTGCTGCTAAGTCGCTTCAGTCATGTCCGACTCTGTGCGACCCCAGAGATGGCAGCCTACCAAGCTCTGCCGTCCCTGGGATTCTCCAGGCAAGAACACTGGAGTGGGTTGCCATCTCCTTCTCCAATGCAAGAAAGTGAAAAGTGAAAGTGAAGTCGCTCAGTCGTGTCTGACTCTTAGCGACCCCGTGGACTGCAGCTTACCAGGGTCCTCCGCCCATGGGATTTGCCAGGCAAGAGTACTAGAGTGGGGTGCCATTGCCTTCTCCGATATCTGTTATAGGTAATTATTAAAAATAAGTATTCATATATTTCATGTATTAAAATGAATAATTTAGACATATTAAGCTGCAAATTATTTTAAAAATCTGACAAAAAGTGATTACATAAATATAGATTTTATTTTTGTCATTTAATAAAGTTCTGAAGGCAGGATTCCTAAGGGGGATGTAGTTGTTAGACTCATAAAAATAAGACTACTTCTACCTTTCTACTCTATCCCTCTCAGCATGTGGGATTTGTGTCATACACATACATATTCATTATATATATTATTCATGTTTCAACGAACAAGAAAAGGAACGTATATCTTCATTCATTTAATCCCACTGATGTAGTATGGCCAACACAGATGCAGGGAGGCTGGAGTATTCTGTACTCTCTTCTCTAGCTTTTGTTGAAGGAAATTACTGATGAAGGTGTTGCAGTGAGTGTTATTTACGTCTACCTACAAATATCTGTCAGCAAAGAGCAAACTGAGTAAGCCAAAAATAAATGAATACGCTGAAGATGAACATTTTCCTCTGACTGAATGGCAGTCTAAAAGCATCTCCTTTTGTTTTAATAGCAGGTTTTTCTAACTTGGTGAATGAAAAAAGCGACAGTGTTGGTTTTGTTTTCATTTTGTTTACAGAAAGCAAGACATGTCTATTTTAATTTCAGAAATGTATGTGTATTCAGTCCTCCCTGTTATAGGTGTATAGAGGTGTATATATAAATTTTTATTTTTGAAGTATAATTTTCATTTAAAACAAGGGCTAAATTTATTACAGTGATAAGTTACTTATTTTTCAGTCATATATTTACAAATTATGTATTCAACATTTAAATGACAGAAACTTTTCTAGGTGCTGGTACTCCCACAGTGAAATAATATTTAAACACATTTCTTTCCTAAAGAGGGTTCAGTTCAGTTCAGTTCAGTTGCTCAGTCGTGTCCAACTCTTTGCGACCCCATGAATCACAGCACGCCAGGCCTCCCTGTCCATCACCAACTTCTGGAGTTCACTCAAACTCATGTCCATTGAGTCGGTGATGCCATCCAGCCATCTTATCCTCTGTCATCCCCTTCTCCTCCTGCCTCCAATTCCTCCCAGCATCAGGGTCATTTCCAATGAGTCAACTCTTCACATGAGGTGGCCAAAGTATTGGAGTTTCAGCTTTAGCATCAGTCTTTCCTGTAAACAACCAGGACTGATCTCCTTTAGAATGGACTGGTTGGATCTCCTTGCGTCCCAAGGGACTCTCAACAGTTTTCTCCAACACCACAGATTAAAATCATCAATTCTTTGGCACTCAGCTTTCTGCACAGTTCAACTCTCACATCCATACATGACCACTGGAAAAACCATCACCTGGACTAGACATACCTTTGCTGCCAAAGTAATATCTCTGCTTTTGAATATGCTGTCTAGGTTGGTCATAACTTTCCTTCCAAGGAGTAAGTGTCTTTTAATTTCATGGCTGCAATCACCATCTGCAGTGATTTTGGAGCCCCGAAAAATACAATCTGACACTGTTACCACTGTTTCCCCATCTATTTCCCATGAAGTGATGGGACCAGAGGCCATGATCTTAGTTTCCTGAATGTTAAGCTTTAAGCCAACATTTTCACTCTCCTCTTTTAATTTCATCAAGAGGCTTTTTAGTTCCTCTTCACTTTCTGCCATAAGGGTGGTGTCATCTGCATATCTGAGGTTATTGATATTTCTCCCGGTAATCTTGATTCCAGCTTGTGCTTCTTCCAGCCCAGCATTTCTCATGATGTACTCTGCATAGAAGTTAAATAAGCAGGGTGATACAGCCTTGACATACTCCTTTTCCTATTTGGAACCAGTCTGTCGTTCCATGTCCAGTTCTAACTGTTGCTTCCTGATCTGCATATAGGTTTCTCAAGAGGCAGGTCAGGTGGTCTGGTACTCTTTCAGAATTTTCCAGAGTTTATTGTGATCCACAGAGTCAAAAGCTTTGGCATAGTCAATAAAGCAGGAAGAGATGTTTTTCTGGAACTCTCTTACTCTTTCGATGATCCAGCAGATGTTGGCAACTTGATCTCTGTTTCCTCTGCCTTTTCTAAAACCAGCTTGAACATCTGGAAGTTCACGGTTCACATATTGCTGAAGCCTGGCTTAGAGGATGTTGAGCATTACTTTACTAGCGTGTGAGATGAGTGCAATTGTGTGGTAGTTTGAGCATTCTTTGGCATTGCCTTTCTTCGGGATTGGAATGAAAACGGACATTTTCCAGTCCTGTGGCCACTGCTGAGTTCTCCAAATTTGCTGGCATATTGAGTGCAACACTTTCACAGCATCATCTTTCAGGGTTTGAAATAGCTCAATTAGAATTGCATAACTACTAATTATGAAGCTTTCTACAATATATATAACTGGAATATAAACAAGCATTGTAAGTTGAACACAAGAACATTATAATAGACGAAGTTTCTGTATGTGCTATAATAATATATATTGTAAAAATTATAAGAAAATCTAAGAAAAATCTATTAATGTTATAAACTTCAAAAAGATCTATAGATATAAGAATTTTATAGGCAATTTTGAAGATCATTTAGCAAAAGAGGGCCAATAGCATTTGATAATATGAACTAGCAAATTTCCTGTAATAAACTTAGCAATGGAAATTAGGGTTGTTGGGTTCAGGATTAAGCATACTTTGTAAATGAACTACTTTAAAATACTTTTGAGATAAATATATTTTGTTTTTCTTTCTGTAGTTCTATTTCATGAAAATGACTGGCCTTATTTTACATCAGCTTATTCATAGAATAATTAAGCTTTTTATATATCAGCATAATATTATTCTTTTCTAATTAAAAAAGAAACACATTTACTGGAATGGTGGCCATACAAAGAAGTATTATAAGGGTTTCCAAGGTGGCAGTAACGGTAAAGAGCTCCCTGTCAGTGCAGGTGACCTAAGAGACCTGTGTCCAATCCCTGGGTCAGGAAGAGCCTCTGAAGGAGAGCATGTAACCCATTCCACTATTCTGCTTGGAGAATTCCACAGACAAAGGAACCAGGAGGGTTACAATTCATGGGGTGGCAAAACATCAGACATGACTGAAGGGATTTAGCACTTGTGCACTGAGACACATAATACTGCTTAAATTAATTGTTAATTTAAATCCTGTCTCTTCAAAGCCAGAAGCCTTGTATCTGGTAGTCAAATGGAAATTTTAATCACTATTATGGTTATGCATTTTTGGAGAACTCATCCTTGGAATTTAGATCTCACTTGTAAATCCTCTGCTGAGGCTTGCTATAGGCCTAGAAATACTTAAAACTTGCTATGTTGGAGAATGACAAAAAGAAAATTCCGTACATTAGAATTCTATTGGAAGTATTCTACTGCCAATGAACCTATGCCAACTAATAAACTCTGCCATTTGCAAAAATTGTATGTTGCTAATGTAGATATAATTGAGTTTGTCTTTTTTAGCTAATAGTTCAGTCTAATGAAAATATTTAAGTAGAAGTTAGAAAAATAAGTCTAGAGTTCTACAGACAGATCCAGTTTGAAATGCGAGTTACAAAGTCATTGGCATAGAAGTTGATGTTATCACTGAGGATGTATTTATACAGAACATAAAATTTAGACAGAAGTTAATAAGCTAAGAGGTCACTAAAGAAAGAAAGGAAGAAAGTGAAGTTGCTCAGTCATGTCTGGACTCTTTGCGACCCGGTGGACTATAGCCTACCAGGCTCTTCCATCCATGGGATTTTCCAGGTAAGAATACTGGAGTGGGTTGCCATTTTTCTCCAGGAGATCTTCCCAACCCAGGGATTGAACCCGGATCTCCCGCATGGTAGGCAGATGCTTTACCATCTGAGCCACCAGGGAAGAGATCACTAATACTGTTTTAGTGAGAGATTTAAACTAATTAAATCATTAGTTAATCACCAAGTAGATGACGCTTCAATAACACAACTACATAGGAACTTGTTAAAAAGAGGATCGGTAGTGAGGACCATATACTGCACAACTTCAGGGGAAACCGTTCACACTGTCCTCTATTTTTATTTTTTAATTGGAAAATAATTGCTTTACAATATTGTGCTAGGTTCTGCCATACATCAACACGAATTAGCCAAAGGTGTACACATGTCCCCTCCCTCTTGAACCTCCCTCTCATCTCCCCAATCCCACCCTTCTAGGTTGTCACAGAGAACTGTGTTGAGCCCCCTGCATCATACAGCAAATTCCCACTGGCTACTTATTTTACATATGGTAATATATAAGTTTCCATGCTACTCTCTCTCTCCCTCCCACTCTGTGTCCACAAATCTGTTCTCTGTCTGCGTCTCCACTGCTATAAGTTCATCAGTACCATCTTTCTATATTCCATACATATGCATTAATATACAGAATTCGTCTTTGTCTTTCTGACTTACTTCACTCTGTACAATAGGCTCCAGGTTCATCCACCTTGTTAAGACTGACGCAAATGCATATTGCTTTGTGTGTGTGTGTGTGTGTTTTTTTAAGCCGAGTAACATTCCACTGTTTACATGTACCACAATTTCCATATCTATTCATCTGTCAATGGACATCTAGACTGCTAACAATAGAACTGCCATATGACTCACTGTATTCATGTTTTTGTTTTTTCATTTGAGTACTACTAACATATTAAATGTGCTTCCCAGGTGGCATTAGTTTAAAAATCCATTTGTCAACAGGACACATAAAAGACGTGGACTTGATCTCTGGGTTGGCAAGATCCCTAAGAAGAGGAAATGGAAACCCACTCCAGTATTATTACCTCGAGAGCACCATGGGCAGGGAAGCCTGGCAGGGCTGCAGTCCATATGTACTAGCCTAGAATAAATCACATTTTGCACTTAAAAAAAAATCTATTCTATTTTGGAGTATAGCCACCTGGGATAGGTTTATGTGGATAGCAGTGGGTAGTCATACATAATTTTTGTCATTAAAATCCTACAGTTCAACAAAGCTGAAGTCTCCTCTATGATCATGTGAGATGTTACCTCATATACACTGTCCTGCTCTTTTGTTTTTCAGGAATATTGAAAATAAAATTTAAAGTACACCAGATTCCTGAGAATCTATATTTCCATGTTTCTGTGAGAACTTTTGAGTTGAGAAAATTTTCCATTTTTTATCTCTTAACTAGCAAACAAACTAGGATTAGCTGTAAAGCAAGCCGCACACTCGGTATGTAATGAATGCTACCAAATGTTCATGTTATGATTATTTTTGCTTCTAACTGGTTTTAAATCTTTAAAAGTATAGACTCAGTAACAAAATTTCCTTAATTTTCCTGGGTATAGCTTAGATTTTAGTCATATATTCTTTCTTGATTGTAATCATCTGTATTCATGAAAATAAGGACAAAAATTGCCACAAAATACAAATCTCTATATCAGTGAACTTAAACAATAAAAATTAATGCTATATATCCTCAGATTCCAATGTGAGTCCACAGGGATGCCCTGTCTATCTAGTCACTCAGGATCCAGGCTCATTTCAACCTTTTATGTTGTCACCTAAGCTTGAGGATTCCTTCTTTGTTGCAGCAGGAGAACAGAATGGAGGAGGATGCTTACTTATTTTTAAGTGCCTCAAACCAAAGAGATGCATATGATTTTTGCTCTCCGTCCATGGACAAAACTAGTCACATGGTCTCACTTCAAATGAAAAGGAAGATGGAATGTCTGTTGAGATCTAAGTATCGCCATTTCATACTACAGATGAGACTCATGGATCTCCATTTCCTATAAAAGTCATTTTATTGACACTATTTGATTAATAAACAGGCTTAAAACTTTCAAGCAGACTTAATTAATCTTCATTTTGAAGTCCTGTTAGCACAGGTGTTCACTAGACAAATTATCCAACAAATGTTGACTCACTAGCAATTTACCCTAATGTCATCAGTTATTCATCTCAGGTTTCATTTATGCATCTGCTGTGTCATTATCTCAGTTCATTATAACATTAGCTTTTATTTTAATAGACCATTGCAGAACAATAGTTATGCATAAATAACAAAGGTACTAATTATAGAGGCTTACTGTTGCAACATTGTTCACCTTAATATTAATTGGATGCTTTTATCTTTTGAAATAAACTTGAAATAAATAGAGTACATGTATCAATAAAATGATAAAAATTACTTACAAATTCAAAAATAACTTTCCTGTGTTATGCCTATGAGAGATGATTAGACGTATCTGGGATACAGGTTTAATCTAAATTGGTTTGGTGGGTACTCTTGTTGTTATCAATTTTGAGATTTGAAACTTTATGAAGAATAAATATAATCATGTCAGCCAAAATTATGCTTTATATCCATAATATGGATTTTTAAAATGTACTACTAATTAACAAGTTCCAAGTTCAATTTAGAAACCATCTGACTGTAATCTAATTTTATTAAGATTTGAGATTCATAGAAAAAGAGCAGCAATTGTTTTTTATGACTTTTGCTAAATTTATACATTGTTACAGTGAAAAATATGACATTAGAATCTTTGATAGTATAATTTTGGAAATTTCACAACAAACCATGAGTAGCTAATTAAAGTATAGTGCAAATGCCTTTTCAACCTTAACTATAAGGGTAGAGCAACATTACTAACACTACATATGTGTGTCACATCCTTCTCTAGATGGCAAACCAATAGGTGTGGAAAAACTTAAAAAATTAACTATGAAAAAAGAAAAATATTTATAAAGAGGATTGTCAGAAATATATTTTGTTCTTTCTTTATTCAAACATAAGTATGGAAACTATCAAGAAGGTTATTTTAATGCTATTTGAAACCTAGCAAGAAGGTTAAATACAAGTACGAAGAAATCTATGTTATTAAAAACATTACATGCTAAGTGATTCCATAGTAGTGGAACATATACTTCTGATGTTCTAAACTATCTATATGAATTTGGAATCACAGAATTTTTATTTATTTCTCTTCCACTCTTCAGTATTTGATAAAATGCCTCTTACTGGCTGAATCTAAGGGCCAAATTTCTGGGAAGTGTAATTTCAGGTTTCTCTCTGAAATGCAAAGGAGGATGCTGAAGTGGGCCATGGTATTGAGTTTACAGACGCTATTCCATACAATGATTCTGAGAAAATGTTGAAATTAGAAGCCAGATTGCAGGAAACAAATAAATCAATTTAAAACAAGGGGATGCTTGCAATAATAGATGCTGACTCTTTAGGGAAGTCAGACAAGCAAACAAACTAAAGAGGAAAGGGAAAATCTCTTTTGCAGCTTCTCATTGATTTTAGCAGAGAGAAACTTACAGAATTTTTAAATCTACGTGATGAGGAAAATTAAAAGGGCAAAATATAATGACAATTAATAGATTAACGCTTGATAGAAAAGGTAAAGGGGAAAAGATATGATAAGCACAAATAGGAGTGGGAATTTTGACTGATAAGTTCTAACAGAGGGCTCAGGTTTTTCCTGTAAAACTAATAGAAAATGAGTTTTTTGAGATAATCTCTTGATAGTGCTAATTTAGAATCATACATTGGGTGAGTTTTCTCCAATCTCTTTTGTACCTCTAAAATGTTAAATGGTTTGGTAGTTTAGTTGCTAAATCATGTCCCACTCTTTAGACCCCGTGGACTATAGACCTTCAGGCTCCTCTGTTCGTGAAGATTTTCTAGGCAAGAATACTGGAGTGTATTGCCATCTCCTTCTTCCCTAGCCAGGCATTGAAGTCTCCTGCATTGCAGGCAGATTCTTTGCCCACTGAGCTACTAGCGACCCCCAGAAATGTTAAATAATGTAAATATAAATTGTAAAAAAAAAAAAGCACTAACTTTTACAAACTTTCAAAGTCTTTTAGGTGCCAGGCAATGTGAATTACATATACACACTCACACACATAGATATATTATTGGATTGACCAAAAAGTTCATTCAGATTTTTCCTTAAGATCTTATGGAAAAACCTGAGCAAACTCTTTGTTCAATTCAATTTGTATATATATATATGCAATGTGTGTGTGTGTGTGTGTGTGTGTGCACCTGTGTGTATATTTTTAGAGTATATACTCTAAAAATAAATAATACTATAACATTAAGCCATGGAAATAAAAACACTAAAACAAAGTGGTCTATTGATTGCATGTATGCATTTGGTGCACTGAACTTTCAGGCTGTCAAATTACAAAGTAACTTGTAATTTTAGAGCAAGACACCTATATTTGTTGAAGCCCTATTACGCACTTGGAGGAAAGTTAAGATGTTAAAAAAGGTAGTTATGATGTAGGAAGGATGTGTAGCAAACATTATTTAGAAATCTGAAGTGATTTTTTTAGTTTTAATATGTGTTTGGATAATGTGCTGTGGGATTATAGAGAAGGGGAAAGAAGTTAATAGGATATGAGTTTCTGTGGAAAGATGTATGTTTTGAAATCTCTCAAGATCTTTAATATAGTAGTGTTTTAATTCATTAAAAAGAGAGTGTTGACTATTATTTGGGACATTGTAATTATCTAGGATTATGTGTCCCTTAGCCTGGTATAAAGTCTTAGCTAAAGACATTAACCAGGCTATTACAGAAAGACATCGACTATGCACCATTAAATAAAAAGTGAAAGTGGATAAAGTTGTCAAATAGATAATTTCACATCAAAGCAAATATTTTCTAAAAACTAGAGTCTTAGTATTTGAGGAAAAACACTAATATATAGGACAGATAATCATCAAAACAGTGTTTCTTGAAATATGTTTGCTGAAAATTGAGTTTAACCCATGCTCCATTGAATACAGATGCATGCAATAGTAATATATGTAGTCATGCTTTAAATGTTACATACACAAGTATTTCATATATATTAAATGTATTATATATATGCATATTATCTTATTGTATCTTGTTATAAATGTATGAATATATTATATATAATGTGAACACATATAGCACATGTATACATATTTAAATACACACATGAAACACTTTTGTTATAGCATAGCCACTAGCAATCAAAATAGATATCATAAAAACCTTCCAGTGATAGTAGAAGGTTCAGGTGAGCATTGAACCCAATTTAATTAACAATTGCATCTGTGGAATCTTGTGTTATATATAATTCTCTTCCCAATAGATAAGTGACATTAAAGTCAATATGATTCTAGAAGACCTGAATTTATGAAATATGTACAATTGCATTTACCTTTGTTTTTATGAAAAATGTTCAACTGGACAGCTCACCTATCCTGAGAAACATTTTAAAAATCTATGCTCTATGACATTCTCTTTGGAAACTACAGATTTTTAATGGTATTTCCAATAAATGGTAATGTTCTCACCCTCATTGGACCTATACTTTGTAGTTACTCAGCAGAATCAGCATGGACATTATTTGAAATTTGGTTCAGATATAAAGATTGATGACACTAACCACATCAAGATAATGTGAGATGAAGTATATTTCTCACATGAGATATTTGTGGACAAACCTAAGGAGAAGGCTAGCAGATCTGGGATGGCTTGGGCAAAACAGTAGGTATAGCCTGGGTATACGGGTGAGAAGGTGAGATTGTGGAAAAGTTCCCTAGTGTGGAAAGTTTACATTTCCTCTGTGCACCAAAAGAGGAGGTTCTTGTGATTGGACTTAATGATTAGTCTGTCCAGATATGGGGCAGGAGGAGAAACAGAGTGAAGCATGAAAAGAAGTCAGCAGTCAAGTTTCAGTAATGAAGTCATAGGCTTTATTACATTTCACCCCCAAAGTCTGACTGGTAACTGAAATGTGCCATCTAGGATGGAAGCAACCTAAACGTCCATCTGCAATGAAATGGATAAGGAAGTTGCAATTCATATATATAATGGAATATTACTCAGCTATATAAAAAAAATAAACACATTTGAGTCAGTTCTAATGGGGTGGATGAAACTGAAGCCTATTATACAGAGTGAAGTAAGTTCAGAAAGAGAAACACCAATATAGCATATTAATGCATAGATATATGGAATTTAGAAAGATGGTAACAATGGCCCTGTATGCAAGATGGCACAGGGGACACAGATGTAAAGAACAGACTTTTGGACTATGTGGGAGAAAGCGAGGGTGGGATGATTTGAGAGAATAGCATTGAAACATATATATTACCATATGTAAAATAGATGCCAGTGCAAGTTTGATGCATGAAGCATGGCACTCAAGGCTGGTGCTCAGAGTGCACCTGGATAGGGTGCACAGGGAGGTGTGAGGGGGTTTCAGGATGGGGACATATGTGCACCCAAGGCTGATTCATATTAATGTATAGCAAAAACCACTACAATATTGTAAAGTAATTAGCCTCCAATTAAAGTTAAATTATTTTTTAAGAAAGGAGAGATACCTTACTTGAAGCTGAATTTAAGTCTAATTTGTGGCACCATAAGTAACCATCTGTAAAGATAATGAAAAGCTCTGGAAGAGCACATGCATTCACTCATCCAAGATACTTGAGGGCAGCCAGGAAAGGATGTCCACAAGTGCCCAGGGCATTTGTTCAAATATCCAAGTGACGTCGCTGACTTTTACCTGTTGTCTCATTTGTTGGGATATGTGAGTAACTTTGCCAGTATGGATTATTCACAAGCATCAAAAAGGTTAGTGAATCAAAATTCCATGTACTCAACCAATAGAAAATTTAATTGTAGTATTTCCAGGTTTTGTTGGCTAGTAGAGGCATGCTAAGCTATGATCAGGTTTCCCAAGTAGTGCTAGTGTTAAAGAACTCACCTGCCAGTGTAGGGGATGTGAGAGACGTTGATTCGATCTCTGGCTCAGGAAAATCCTCTGGAAGAAGGCATGGAAACCCACTCTAGTATCCTTGCCTGGAGAATCCCCATGAACAGAGAAGTGTGTTAGGCTAATGTCTGGTCCACAGCATCACAAAGAGTCAGACATGACTGAAGCAGCTTAGCATGCGTGCAAAGTATTGTCAGCATCCAATGCTGCTTGAGAGTACTGCCCCTTATTAAGGACTTTGAGAGTGGTAGAGGTTTAAATCATATATTCGGATTTTTTTGGATAATTCTTGAGTGGTCCGTCTTTAGAAAAAAACTAATTCCTTAACATTGTGGATTCCAAGCACAGTTTCAGTGTCCCACAATGTCTTTATAGAACAGGGCAATTGGCAACAATATGGTACATATAGGAACAAGACTGTTGTAGTTTGTTTAGGGGCAAGAGCCCAAGAGAATGTGTGTGTGTGTGTGTGTGTGTGTGTGTGTGTGTGTGTGTGTGTATGAAAGTCACTCAGTCGTGTTTGACTTTGTGTGATCCTAGGGACTGTATAGTCCATGGAACTCTCCAGGCCAAAATACTGGAGTGGGTAGCTGTTCCCTCCTCCAGGGGATCTTCCCAACCCAGGGGATCTTCCCAACCCAGGGGATCTTCCCAACCCAGGGGTCAAACCCAGGTCTCCCTCATTGCAGATGGATTCTTTACCATATGAGCCACGAGGGGGATGTGTAGTTTGGTTCCGTTGTTGCCTAGTAGATCATCTGATTCCAATATGACTGTCTAGAGTTTGTTCTAATGTGCTTAATCTTGGCTTCCATCCTTTACCAAGGATATTCTAGTTTAGGGATCAAAAGCAGCAGTTCTCTAATGAGCTCTGTCATGTGTGATGGTGGAACTTCTGTCCTGGCAGTGTATGAACCTACAAACTTCCCACTCAGTTAAACCTAGCAGGCTCACCAGGGAGCCAAGGAGTTTAGGAGAGAGCTGACCTATTCTAGCATTGTGGTACCTGGCAAGCAAAGGAGGACAGGAGAGAGTATCTCCTCCTCTAGGTAGACTATGTCAGAAAACCCAGGTTTGACTCTATCCTGTGAACCCAATCATCATTTGAGCAAGGAGGCTTTAGTGGCTGTGCTGAGCTTGTGGGGTGCTGTTACTGTAACCCATTACACAGAGAACAGCTGACTGAAATCCCGTGAGAACCTCAGCTGCTAAACAGCTTTGATATATAACTATGAATTGTTGCTGTCATATCATGGAGTGCAGCCTTTTGCATGAGAAGCAATTTGCAGCCATCAGGAGTTATTCAGAGACTCCTAGCAGCATCTCCAGGCAAGAATACTGGCACAGGTTGCCATTCCCTTCTCCAGGATTTCTTCCCCATCCAGAGAGCAAACCTGCATCTCCTGCATAGCAGGCTGATTGTTTATCATCTGAGCCACCAGGGAAGCCCCTACAAATCATAGGAGGCAGTTAGTTGCAAGAACTCCCTCCACTGAAGAAACTCCATCAGGCACTAAAAGATAAGCCTGCAGTATGAATATCTGTATTGACTCCTGGGGTTTCTGTTATAAAGAGCTCTGTTCGAACTGGGAAGATTTATGAGAGGATACATATGTATTCCAGTATATGTAAATATAAGCATGTGAAAGATGATGCTGTGAAAGTGCTGCACTCAATATGCCAGCAAATTTGGAAAACTCAGCAGTGGCCACAGGACTGGAAAAGGTCCATTTTCATTCCAATTCCAAAGAAAAGCAATGCAAAAGAATGCTCCAACTACTGCACAATTGCACTCATCTCACATGCTAGTAAAGTAATGCTCAAAATTCTCCAAGCCAGGCTTCAGCAATACGTGAACCATAAACTTCCAGATGTTCAAGCTGGTTTTAGAAAAGGCAGATGAACCAGAGAACAAATTGCCAACATCCACTGGATCATCGAAAAAGCAAGAGAGTTCCAAAAAAACATCTATTTCTGCTTTATTGACTATGCCAAAGCCTTTGACTATGTGGATCACAAGAAACTGTGGAAAATTCTGAAAGAGATGGGAATATTAGACCACCTGACCTGCCTCTTGAGAAATCTATATGCAGGTCAGGAAGCAACAGTTAGAACTGGATATGGAACAACAGACTGGTTCCAAATAGGAAAAGGAGTATGTCAAGGCTGTATATTGTCACCCTGCTTATTTGACTTATATGCAGAGGACATCATGAGAAATGCTGGGCTGGAAGAAGCACAAGCTGGAATCAAGATTGCCGGGAGAAATATCAATAACCTCAGATGCAGATGACACCACCCTTATGGCAGAAAGTAAAGAAAAACTAGAGAGCCTCTTGATGAAAGTGAAAGTGGAGAGTGAAAAAGTTGGCTTAAAGCTCAACATTCAGAAAACTAAGATCATGGCATCCGGTCCCATCACTTCATGGGAAATAGATGGGGAAACAGTGGAAACAGTGTCAGACTTTATTTTGGGGGGCTCCAAAATCACTGCAGATGGTGATTGCAGCCATGAAATTAAAAGATGGCCGTGAAACTGATTTCTTTCCTTGGATGGAAAGTTATGACCAACCTAGACAGCATATTAAAAAGCAGGGACATTACTTTGTCAACAAAGGTCCGTCCAGTCAAGGCTATGGTTTTTCCAGTGGTCATGTATGGATATGAGAGTTGGACTATAAAGAAAGCTGAGCACCGAAGAACTGATGCTTTTGAACTGTGGTGTTGGAGAAGACTTGAGAGTCCCTTGGGCTGCAAGGAGATCCAACCAGTCAATCCTTAAGATCAGTCCTGGGTGTTCCTTGAAAAGACTGATGTTGAAGCTGAAACTCCAGTAATTTGGCCACCTGATGTGAAGAGCTGACTATTTGAAAAGACCCTGATGCTTGGAAAGATTGAGGGCAGGAGGAGAGGGGGATGACAGAGGATGAGATGGCTGGATGACATCACCGACTCGATGGACATGGGTTTGCATGGACTCCGGGAGTTGGTGATGGACAGGGAGGCTTGGTGTGCTGCGGTTCATGGGGTCACAAAGAGTAGGACACAACTGAGCGACTGAACCGAACTGACCTGAAATGCATCCAAAAGCCAAAATGACCTAAGAGGTGTAGGGCCTAATTGATAGCAGTTGGTGCTGACAATGTAGGAGGCGACTTTTAACCGCTTAGAAAGGAAGCAGATTTCAGTAGATCACATGATGCCTAAGAACTTCACAGAGATGTCAGATTTCTGAACGATCAATAGGGCAACAGCCCACCTCTACTGAGTAAGTACAGTGATGAGCATGTGTTTCTTCCTGTGAGTGAATATTCTGGCAGGAACATGTCATTAATGTAGTTGTATACTTGGGTGCCTAAAAGAGTTGGTTCTCTCTCTTTTATGCCTGACTGTCTCTCTTTGTTTTTTCATGATGAACTTGATGGGCTCATATATCACAAAAGGTATAAGAGTTTTTTCCCTGAGCACTCTATAGAATGGAGACCGTTACCTGGCTGAGACACACAGGCAAATGGTTATAGAGTAAGAGTCTTTTCCCTTAGTCTAGCATCAGTCTCAGACACACAATCCATTCAGTGTTCCATGTGGGTCTGGGCTTAGATGCATGATTCACAGCTAACTTTAAGGACAGCCCCAATCCTGTGCTCATGTCCTTATATGCCAGATATCAAAACTGATTTAAGTCAGCACAATTTTAATTGGAAGCTCAAGAAGACTCAACAGAAGAAGCACAACTCAAAATACAAGCTTGCCAGCAGTGAGGCCATCCTAGATGCTATGTGCAGAGGAAGTCAAGAGCCAGAGGAGAAAGATCTCAAAGGTGTGGTGATCACAGCTCAGAGCATCCTCTGAGTATGCCCATCATCATTTTTGCTCATTTTATTAAAGTTGAATGAAGCAATATGTGAAATGGCTCAGCTGTCAAGGTTGGTGACACTCCATTACAAAGAGAACCTTGACAGTTTATGACTCAAACAAATGGTGCTTGCGGAAAGCTAGTCAGGTGCAAGCTGGTTTGGACCCATTAGGACAAACTAAGGGGAATGAGTTGGCCCTTCACAGTGTCAAGGAAGTTGGACTGGGAACACATGCATGGGCGAGAGAAATGTCCCATCAGTGCTAAAGGAGGAGATGCACACATGCAAGGGCTTTTTTTTTTTTTTTTTTAATCAGTCTTTCTACATGTGGCGCCAAAGGGAAAGGAAAGGAGACACTTAAGAGTCAGTAGTCAAACATCAAAAAAGGAGTCAGACTATTATAATCTTCCAAGTCAAAGAAAATGGAACTATAAGCACACAATTATTGCTACTTTTATAGTATTGAGTATTATTATATTAGCAAAAGCAATGATATTTGTTACACAATATTTAGTGTCTTCTATTTGTAAGACATACGCTATATACCTAGAGGCTATTTTATTATTAAATGATATTGAATAATTATCCTTGAAATGTCACAATCTTAACAAAAACTTATATCATCATTCCCCTATGTGAGGGAGATGAAGAGAATGATTGCTTGTGGATAAAAATTTTTACTTAAGAGCTCAAGAGTGAAAGTGAAAGGTTGTCAGTATTGTCCAACTGTCTGTCACCCCATGGACTGTAGTCCATTGGATTTTCCAGGCCAGGACACTTGAGTGGATCCCTTCTCCAGGGGATCTTCCCAACCCAGGGATCGAACTCAGGTCTCCCACATCACAGGCAGATTCTTTACCAGCTGAGCCAGAAGGGAAGCCTGAGTCTTAAGATTAAATAATTACTACCATATAGTTTACTTTGTAAAATCCCTCTCTTTCTCAACTGAGATACATAGAGACTTTAGAATACTATATTCTAAGCCTTAATATCTCTTTAGTTTGGCATTTTTGTAGAGGGGAAGTCTCAAAAGTTCTTACTTTATCCATTAAAATTTTCTCATAATTTACAACTATGTTTATGTAGGAGTTTTCACTGCACATATGGGAAAATGTACTGAAAAAATGTTTATGTGCTATACATAATATATATATGTATATATATACACTCACAAACACATTTATGCTTAGAGTTGGACTGTGAAGAAGGCTGAGTGCCGAAGAATTGATGCTTTTGAACTGTGGTGTTGGAGAAGACTCTTGAGAGTCCCTTGGACTGCAAGGAGATCCAACCAGTCCATTCTAAAGGAGATCAGCCCTGGGATCTCTTTGGAAGGAATGATGCTAAAGCTGAAACTCCAGTACTTTGGCCACCTCATGCGAAGAGTTGACCCATTGGAAAAGTCTCTGATGCTGGGAGAGACTGGGGGCAGGAGGAGAAGGGGACGACAGAGGATGAGATGGCTGGATGGCATCACGGACTCGATGGACACAAGTCTGAATGAACTCCAGGAGTTGGTGATGGACAGGGAGGCCTGGCGTGCTGCAATTCATGGGGTCGCAAAGAGTTGGACATGACTGAGCGACTGAACTGACCTGAACTGATAGCATATAATGTTAATTCAATTTATTTTATTTATTTATATGCCTTCAATAAAAGATGAGTATCAGAATCACACTAATTATATATATATTTTTTCACCATTATTGATTAGGAGTCCCCTCAGGAGGTGTGAGTTAGTGAGCTTTTCCTAGACTAAACAAGAATGATTATGCATTCACATTCTCTTTCTTTGGGCATTTTATCCCCTATTTATGATTAGAAGCTATACCTTATTTGCATAAACTAACTTATTTCTAAGAATAATATCCAGCTGAGAATGGCTAGAACCTGGGATATTTCTCATCACCTTTTTTTGCATTCGTGAATATGAGTATGCTAATAAGGACATAACAGCATTTATTTGCAGCTGACTTTTGCATTCACATTTTATGGGTGCCAAGGATTCAGAAGCTAATAAATATTAATTTAAAATAAATATGCAGTAAGATACCTCTGAATTGCATTTTATGATGTGACATACTGTGGTCCTTGCCATTGATCAGAGTTGGTCCATAAATCTATCAATACACAGACCATGGTAATGACCCAGGAAAGCACAGAAAACTAAAAATCTGTAGAGCTTGCTTTATATTAATTTTAAACCTTCTGAAAAACAGTAAACTAGAGGTATGGCCAACAGCAAGAATTCAGGCCCTTGAATTAGGTGTACAGAGTGTCCATGGATAGTGCGTTTTCTCACATATTGAAAACTATAAATGGTCAGCCTGGATGTAAGGACACAATGAGGCTTTTATAACAGATAAGAACTATTCCAACCTTGTCTGCATTTCACATTGTAAGAGAGAGTTTGAGCCAGCAAGCTTCATTGGTCCTTGGCATTAAGACAAGTTTTAGGTTGATTATGTGGTTTAATAACATATTTACTTTTTTAAATTATCTAATCACAATAAATTGTGGAAAATTCTGAAAGAAATGGGAATACAAGACCACCTGACCTCCCTTTTGAGAAACCTATATGCAGGTCAGGAAGCAACAGTTAGAACTGGACATGGAACGACAGACTGGTTCCAAATAGGAAAAGGAGTATGTTAAGGCTGTATACTGTCACCCTACTTATTTAACTTATATGCAGAGTGCATCATGAGAAACACTGGGCTGGAAGAACCACAAGCTGGAATCAAGACTGCCGGGAGAAATATCGATAACCTCAGATATGCAGATGACACCACCTTTATGGCAGAAAGTGAAGAGGAACTAAAAACCCTTTTGATGAAAGTGAAAGAGGAAAAGTGAAAATGTTGGCTTAAAGCTCAACATTCCGAAAACAAAGATCATGGCATCTGGTCCCATCACTTCATGGTAAATAGATGGAGAAAGAGTGGAAACAGTGTCAGACTTTATTTTTTGGGGCTCCAAAATCACTGCAGATGGTGACTGCAGCCAAAAAATTAAAAGACGCTTACTCCTTGGAAGAAAATTTATGACCAACACAGATAGTATATTGAAAAGCAGAGACATTACTTTGCCAACAAAGGTCCATCTAGTCAAGGCTATGGTTTTTCCAGTGGTCTACTATGGATGTGAGAGTTGGACTGTGAAGAAAGCTGAGCGCCAAAGAATTGATGCTTTTGAACTGTGGTGTTGGAGAAGACTCTTGAGAGTCCCTTGGACTGCAAGGAGATCAAATCAGCCCATCCTAAAGGAAAGCAGTCCTGAATATTCATTGGAAGGATTGATGTTGAAGCTGAAACTCCAATACTTTGGCCACCTGATGCAAAGAGCTGACTCATTTTAAAAGTCCTTGATGTTGGGAACAATTGAGGGCAGGAGGAGAAGGGGACGACAGAGGATGAGATGGCTGGATGGCATCACTGACTCGATGGACATGAGTCTGAGTGGACTCCGGGAGATGGTGATGGACAGGGAGGCCTGGTGTGCTGCAATTCATGGGCTCACAAAGAGTCGAACACGACTGAGGAACTGAACTGAAGTATGTATTAAATATTACATTGAATTTCAGTATATATTTAAAGACTAAATCTTTACAGCTGACCTTAAAGGAATGTTTAGATTATCAGAAACCTTCAGATGTGAAGGAAGAAGATGAAAATTACTCTGTGAGTTAATGATAAATTTAAGAATAAAACCCACAACTACTCATCATGGAAGGAACATTTTTTTTTCTTCTTTCCACTTCTTCTTATACAGTTAATCATGTATAGTATTCATACATGACTACATGTATTTAAAAATTCAGATGATTTTAAACTATTAACACTAACTCAGATTCAACATTTTTTGGAATGACTATAATTTGTGATATATTCTTTTTGTTGTTTTTGTTTAGTGGCTAAGTTATGTCCAACTCTTTTGTGACCCCATGGACTCTAGCCCTCAGGTTCCTCTGTCCTTGGAGTTTCCTATACAAGAATATTGGAGTGGGCTGTCATTTCCTTCTCCAGGAGATCTTGTGGATCCCAACCCAGGGACTGAACCCGTGTCTTCTGCCTTCGCAGGCAGATTCTTTACCACTGAGCCACAAAGGAAGCCTTTATTATTTTACTTGTTTAAATATTATTTTTTCATAAGCAAACACATTTTTGAAAAATAAATTTGCTTATTTATCAATAAGAAATACACTATCATACACAATTTATCTTACTTGTGTATAATATTCATGCTACTTTAAAAATATCTAATTGTATAAAATGGTATATAACTTGTCATTAACATAGAGTTTGGGTTAAGCAAACATTTTACAGGTTGGTATGTATCATAAAATGTGGTAAATTTATACAATACTTGTAACCATTTGAGATCAGTTTAAATCAGTAAATAATATCCATCTATAAAACTATTGCAACCCTCAGCAAAAGAGGATTTCTAATAATGCTGCTTTCTATTTATATTTCCCAATTCTCTTATCAGCATTTCTATTAACTATCATCTCCTCTTGGACATTTATTCTTCCCCAGTGGACAGGCAAACAGATGTTGGCGCAGCTGGGTTGGATGCTGATATTTGTCTCTCTTGGATGGGTTTTCTGATACACTGAGAGTAGAGTCCTTTCCATTCTTTGGAGACTTAAGAAGTCACTCTACTGTGTAGTCCTTAACTCATTAGCACTAAGGTTAAGTGATGTTAAGATCACACAGTAATTGTCATTTTCAAATCTGAAGTTACTCACTATTCACATTTAGCCAGATGGCAGAATATTTTAACTGCTTTGAGCCTTGATGAAATGAGTTATTCAAATAATATTTTCAGATTATTGAGGGTTTTTAAATGAATGTTGCCATACATAGGAGATCTTTAGACAAAATATGCTGTGGAATGTATTATCATTTATGTATAAAATTTAACATGTAGAAGATAAACAATTTGTATGGTGGAAATATAAGAACAGTATAAAGAATGGAACATGCAAAAAATTCCTATTCATGATTATTAGGGAAGAGTGAATTGTACGAATTTTTATGAAAAAATGTTCAACAGCATGGTCTAATTTTATTTCAAAAGGCTGGGCTGTATTGCTTCTATACTTTCACAAGCCATATATGAACGTCTAGCTCTTCTACACCAACAGTTGGTAAAGACAGATTTTTTTTTTTTAAATAATTTGGTTATATTTTTCTTAACAGTGAGAGACTTTATTTTCTTGGGCTCCAAAATCACTGCAGATGGTGACTGCAGCCATGAAATTAAAAGACACTTACTCCTTGGCAGAAGAGCTATGACCAACCTAGATAGCATATTAAAAAGCAGAGACATTACTTTGCCAACAAATGTCCATCTAATCAAAGCTATGGTTTTACCAGCAGTTACGTATGGATGTGAGAGTTGGGCCATAAAGAAAGCTGAGTGCTGAAGAATTGATGCTTTTGAACCGTGGTGTTAGAGAAAACTCCTGAGAGTCCCTTGGACTGTAAGGAGATCCAATCAGTCAATCCTAAAGGAAATTAGTGAAAGGCCTGGTGCTGAAGCTGAAGTTCCAATACTTTGGCAACTTGATGTGAAGAACTGACTCATTGGAAAAGACCCTGATGCTGGGAAAGATTGAAGAAGGAGGAGAAGGGGATGACAGAGGATGAGATGGTTGCATGGCATCACTGACTTAATGGACGTGAGTTTGCTCAAGCTCCAGGATTGGTGATGGACAGGGAAGCCTGGTATGCTGCAGCCCTTGGGGTCACAAAGAGTTGGACATGACTGAACAACTGAACTGAACTGAATAATTAATGATGTTGAGCCTCATTTCATGTGGTTAATAGTAATTTGTATATCTTCTTTGAAGAAATGGCTGTTCATGTTCTTTGCCAATTTTTTTAATGGAATTGTTTGTTGTTGTTGTTGTTTTTTGTTATTTACTTTTATTTATTAATATATGTATACTATTTTATCTAGTGGTCTATTCATTTAGGTGGGGAGTGGTAGGTCTCTGCAGTCCTCCGGTATTGTGTGTGTGTGTGTGTGTGTGTGTGTGTGTGCGTGTGTGTGTGTGTGTGTGTGTTCTAAGGCATATCAACTAGATTCCTTTCCCAGTAGATTATTAAACCTAAATTTAGACTTCCCTTGTGGCTCAGACGTTAAAGTGTCTGCCAACAATGCAGAAGACCCGGATTCAATCCCCGGGTCAGGAAGATCCTCTGGAGAAGGAAATGGCAACCTATTCCAGTACTCTTGCCTGGAGAATTCCATGGATGGAGGAGCCTGGTAGGCTACAGTCCATGGGGTTGCAAAAGTCGGACATGACTGAGCAACTTCACTTTAAGTGAATTTACTTTCAATATAAGGGGAAAATACCTTAGTAACCTATAGTTAATTGACTGATACCCTTCCTCTCATGTTGTAAATTGTGCTTTTAAACATCTATTAGTGTGTGATCCTCTTTGAATAATGAAATACCTTTTTATCTTTAAAACATAAGCAAATGCTCATATTCTTGTAATGCCTCCCCCGATTACATCTGGTTGCTATAATTGCTTTTCAGCATTAGATTTTTTTTTCATTTTGGGGGTATTTAAATAAATAAATAAATATATGTATATATATATGTATGTATACATATATATATACACACACCATTGTTTTCACACTTGAGACACTAAATTATAATATATATATACACATATATGAACTTTTAAATTTCAATAAAATAATCTGAAATTCTACAAACTAGAAATAAAACATTTGATATTAATGTATTTTTCATATGCTATAAATATATTTCACATCAAGTGTTACTATTTTTTAGTTATTCTGCTAATTAGCAATTATAGCTTTACATTTTATAGCTGTGACTCATGTTCTCAATTCATAAAAGTTAGACGAATTCAGTTAACCCTAGATTATAAGAGAACTACCAGTGAATTTATATCACCTGATCAAGGTGCTCCTTTATTTCCCATTTTATGTTATTTTGTTTATTTTAGTTTTAACAGCTCCCTTTAAATATGCAATTAAACATTTCCACCTAGAATCATTATCTTTAAACAAATATACTAACTCCACAGTGCTATAAAGGAGAAAGAAATGATCATCTCTATGTAAGACTGCATATTCCTATCACTCAGGTTAAAAACCGATATATCAGTTTCGTAGTATTTTATTTGAGAAAATGCCCTAACTCACTTGTATGTTTAGTGTGCCTGTAAAAATGCTGATTAAACAAAAGTGGTATAAATAGATTCCCCAATAATATGGCAATTTAAATACATCTTTATACTGAACAGCTCAATACGAACAGGGTAAGGTGGAATTATATATAACTGTATCTGTGACACCTTAAAAGGGCCTATGCAGAAATGAAGAGGGAACATGCAAATGCTTTTCTCAAACACATGAAATAGCTCAAAAATGTGTCATGATTTTGCTTCATTTTCAGTTTTCTCTGTATGGTGTGGTTGTCTTCCTTGGAGATTTTTTTAAGGGTTGCATTTTTCATTGACAAAATTTACATATAATGTTAAGGAATTTCTTTGTCATGAAATCTGTTGGGGTTATCCTCTTTTTCCTGCTAATTTGAACCAGTCCTTTTGTGGGTCCACTGCACTCTCTCACCATTGGTTTCCTTTGTATTATATTCTAGTTATGACTTGTTTTTTTCTGAATCATGACTATTAGTCATTCTTTTATTTCAGTTTCATTTTGATACTGTACATGTTTATATAATATTTCAGAGAGTTTTTGAGACAGAAAATCTTACCTATACCTGAAGTGAAAGTTGCTCAGTTGTGTCTGACTCTGCAACTTCATGGACTATATAGTCTATGAAATTCTCTAGGTCAAAATACTCGAGTGGGTAGTCATTCCCTTCTTCAGGGGATCTTCCCAACCCAGGGACTGAACCCAGGTCTCCCACATTGCAGGCAGATTCTTTACCAGCTGAGCCACAAGGTAAGACCAAGAATACTGGAGTGGGCAGCCTACCCCTTCTCCAGTGGATCTTCCCTATCCAGGAATGGAACTGGGGTCTCCTTCATTGCAGGCAGATCCTTAACCAACTGAACCATCAAGGAAGCCTAAGAAACTTAAAAATACCTTTATCCTGGACACAGATATGACTGCTAACTGGCTAAGTATAGAAATATAGACTTAAAAGCACTTGGAATCAACTTTGAGACCATACATGAATTGTTTCCTAAAAACTCATCCTGTTGAAAAGATACCTGGGCAAAAAAATCATGTTATTTTATAAAACTTTTCACTTAAAAATATTTCAAACCTTTCTATTCATCCTTAGATTTAATTTTACTAGGATCCATGGATTTCTTGTTTCCTTTTTCTTTCATTCATTCTGCTAAACTTTTATTTTAAATCTAAAAACTCTATTCTTTATCTACTACTGATTTGACAAGTTTTTCATAGCATACCTAGGTTCTGAAGAATGTTTTAAATTTCCAATCTCTATATTCTAAATTTTGTGTTCTAAATAGAATAAATAATTCTAAATAGAATAAATAAATAAATTATATGTTCTAAATAGAATGTTTGAAGTTCTAAATTGTCAACATCCATTGGATCATAGAAAAAGCAAGAGAATTCCAGAAAAATATCTACTTCTGCTTAATTGACTAGGCTAAAGCCTTTGACTGTGTGGATCACAACAGACTGTGGAAAATTCTTAAAGAGATGGGACTAGCAGACTACCTCACCTGCCTCCTGAAAGATCTATATGCAGGTCAAGGAGCAACAATTAGAACCAGACATGATACAACAGGCTGGTTCCAAATTAGGAAAGGAGTATGTCAAGGCTGTATGTTGTCACTCTGCTTATTTAACTTATATGCAGAGTACATCACACAAAATGCTAAGCTGCATGAAGCACAAGCTGATACCAAGATTACCAGGAGAAACATCAATAACCTCAGATATGCAGATGACACCACCCTTATAACAGAATGTGAAGAGTAACTGAAGAGCCTCTTGATGACAGTGAAAGAGGAGAGTGAAGAAGTTGGCTTAAAACTCAATATTCAAAAATGAAGATCATGGCATCCGGTCCCAGCACTTCATGGCAAACAGACAGAGGAACAGTATAAACAGTGACAGGCTTTATTTCCTTGGGCTCCAAAATCATTGCAGATGGTGACTGCAGGCATGATATTAAAGGATGCTTGCTCCTTGGAAGTAAAGCTGTGATCAACCTAGACATCATAATAAGGCATAAGACATCATGATAAGGTGTTACTTTGCCAACAGAGGTCTGTCTAGTCAAAGCTATGGTTTTCCAGTAGTCATCTATGGATATGAGAGTTGGACTATAAAGAAGTCTGTTTAGTTCGGTTCAGTCATTCAGTCATGTCCCATTCTTTCCTATGGACTGCAGCATCCCAGGTTCCCTCTCCATCACCAACTCCTAGAGCTTATTCAAGTTCATGTCCGTCGACTTGGCAATGTTATCCAACCATCTCATCCTCAGTCCTCCCCTTCTCCTCCTGCCTTTAATCTTTCCCAGCATCAGGGGAAATGAGTCAGTTCTTCACATCAGGTGACCCAAAGTATTGGAGTTTCAGCTTCAACATCAGTCCCTCCAGTGAATATTCAGGACTCATTTCCTTTGACTGGTTAGATCTCCTTGCAGTCCAAGAGAATCTCAAGAGTCTTCTCCAACACCACAGTTCAAAAGTATCAATTCGTCGGTGCTCAGCTTTCTTCATGGTCCAACACTCACATCCATATATGACTACTGGAAAAACCATAGCTTTGACTACATGGACCTTTGTTGGCAAAGTAATGTCTCTGCTTTTTAATATGCTGTCTAGTTTGGTCATAGCTTTTCTTCCAAGTAGAATGCATCTTTTAATTTCATGACTGCAGTCACCATATGCAGTAATTTTGGAGCCCAGGAAGATAAAGTCTCTCACTATTTCCATTGTTTCCCCATTTATTTGCCATGAAGTCATGGGACCAGATGACATGATCTTAGTTTTTTGAATGTTGAGTTTTAACCAGCTTTTTAACTTTCTTCTTTCACTTTCATCAAGAGGCTCTTTTGTTCCTCTTTTCTATGAAGTCTTGAAAGAAAAGAAAGCTGAGCACCGAGGAATTCATGCTTTTGAACTGTGGTGTTGAAGAAGATTCTTGAGAGTCCCTTGGATAGCATGAAGACAAAACCAGTCAATCCTAAAGGAAATCAGTCCAGTATATTCATTGTAAGGACTGATGCTGAAGCTGAAATTTCATAGTCTGGCCACATACTGCAAATAACTGACTCATTAGAAAAGACCCTGATGCTGGGATAGATTAAACACAGGAGGAGAAGGGGATGACAGAAGATGGGATGGTTGGGTGGCATCACCAACTTGATCGACATGAGTTTGAGCAAGTTCCAGGAGTCACTGATGGTCAGGGAAGACTGGTGTGCTGCAGTCCATAGGGTTGCACAGTCAGACATGACTGAAGGACTGAACTGACTGGCTGATGTTCTAAAGAATGTTCTAGACTCTGGGCATTCACTCTTGATTAAGGATGATCAATATTATTACCACTATGGAGGTTACATTACACTGATGAGAGAGGTAAAAAATGAAAAATAAAAAATATACTACTGAGTACATTGATATTTAAGATAAGGAAATAGTAAGGGAACGAGGGAGGTTAAGAAGATAAATGGTACCTGAGGAGGTTAAAGAAAGATAAAGTTATCTTTGAAGTCCAGCAGACTAATGTTTCTGCAGACTCGAAGGCAGTGAGGCAGTTAGACAGTTCTATGTCTATAGAAAAAGCATTATGTTCCAAAAGAAGTTCCAGTATAAACAATAGCAGTCAGAACATCCCCAGCACGTCTGAGGTATGACCAATGGCTGGTGGCCAGCAGGCTGAAGCAAGGAGGAGAGTAATAGAAAAGGAAGTCAGAAAGATGGGGCTTTGTTGGTCAGTTAGGACCTCAGAGGTCACTCAAAGAACGTAGCTTCTAATGTGAAAGAAACACAGATTCATGGGTTATGAACACAGAAGATCACAATCTGTTTTTGATATATTTTTTAAAAGATTTATTTTAATGTGGATCACTTTTAAAGTCTATATCAAATTTGTTGGACCTCCCTGATAGCTCAGTTGGTAAAGAATCTGCCTGCAATGTGGGAGACTTTGGTTCGATCCGTGGGTTGGGAAGATCCCCTTGAGGTGGGCATGGCAACCCATGCCAGTATTCTTGCCTGGAGAATCCCCTTGGACAGAGGAGGCTGGCAGGCTACAGTTCATGGGGTCATAAAGAGTTGAATTTGTTACATACAGCACCGTCTCTGTTTTATTTATTTATTTAGCCATGTGGCACGTGGATCTTAGCTCCCTACCAGGGATCAAACCTGTGCCCCCTGTATTGGAAGGCAAAGTTTTAACTACTGTGTTGCCAGGGAGGTCCCATAATCTGGATTTAAAAACATTGCAGTGGAGCTCTGGTGAGTGTACTCTTGAGTTCAACAGGAAATTTGGGAGACCTGCTTATTGCATTCACCCAGATGAGGAGAGTGGTGATTTAGATCGGGGAGGCTGCATTGGAGGAGTGGGAAGTAACTTGATCCTGCATGTCTTTATCTTGTTCTGAAGTCAACAAGATTTCCTAACGGAATCAATAAACTGAGTGAAACAGTCCTCATCTTCTTGGAAATGGTCTTCTGTGTAATCTTTGACGTGGGGATTTGGTTTAAATATTAAAATGACATCATATGCTCCTCCCCTCTCTCAAAGACTGTTAAGCCCTCCTCCATAGGGCATGAATGCTTTTCTTGTTTGGGGTTTTTATTTTCTCAGTATCATTACACAGCTCTAAGTTACAGTTATTTTAAAGCTATTCTGGGTAGATGGGAAAATAAACAGATGTTCTAAGCTGTGGCATGATAAAAGATAATACCATCAATATTTGCAAGACAGTAATTTGTAGAGCAGTTTTAGATTTATAACAAAATTGAGAAGGTGGCATAGAGTTTCCCATGTACTCCTATTCCCACATATGTAAGGCCTTCCCCATTATCAACATTGCTCACTAATGGTACGTTTCTTACCAAAAGTAAATTTACATTGACATTTCGCAGTCACCGTTAAGTTGACAGTTAACCTAGACTTCACTCTTGGTGTTATGAATTCTATGGATTTGGACAAATGCATGTGGACTTCCCTTGTGGCTCAGACCACAGAGTCTGCCTGCAATGCTGGAGACCTGGGTTCAATCCCTGGCTCAGGTAGATCCCCTGAAGAAGGGAATGGCTACCCACTCCAGTAATCTTCCCTGGAGAATTCCATAGACAGAAGATTTTGATGGCCTATAGTCCATGGGGTTCAAAGAGTTGAACAGGACTGAGCGACTAACACTTTTATTTTCTTAATGACATGTATCCTCCATTACAGTATCATATAAAGTATTTTCACTGCCCTAACATTACTTTGTGTTATTGCTTATCCATTTTAACCCCCATTACCAACATAGAGAATTCTTAAGACTTTTGTTACATACTGCCACATTTTCTAAAACAGTAACAATTTATCCACCCTCCAAAAGAGAGGCTGACTTTGTATTGCATTGTCTGCACTTTAGTTATAATATCCTCTAGTAATTAATTTTGTAATTATTAGATTTTGATATTATTAAATTGACCTTAATGATCTTTAGCTGTGAAACACTGAGAGATGTATGAAACAGATACATTAGACATGATGTTCATTCCCCCCCATTCCTGTAAAAGACCCACAGAGAGTAGATGCTAATGGAAGCCAAGACATATTTGAAATTGACACAACTGGTTCACCTTAAATAGACAAAAATTCACAAAGTTAACCAATTTTAGATAAGGGTAGATAGTGAGTGAAATATTATTTCAGAGTTTTATATTTTAAAGCTTTAAATAATATAAGCTAAGCTATGTGGAATATAATGTACTTGTTTGCAAAATGCAATTTTTCCCTAATTTTCATTCACTAATAAAAGATTGAACTGTTTTCTTAAATTTTCATTTGTTCTCTATTATACTTGAATTGACTGAAATCTTTAGCTATTTCAGTAGAAGCTCTCTTATAGCACAGCTACATTGTATAGAGTAATTTTTAGACAGCTTTTATGAGAGAAAATTTAATTAAATTTTCATAGCTCAATCTATATCAGGCTCTTGATGATATAACACTTAAAGCACAATATGCATTTTATTAAATAAAAACTAACAATCCATTTTTTATACTTAGTCATTAAGGAAAACATTATCTCAAATTATTGCGGCAAGAGTAGAATGGTAGTCAAAGCTAGACAGACTTAAAAGAAGGTAATAAGCCAAGTTAAGATTACCTATGTGGTATTTTATATTTTCTAAAGTTACTTTATAAGTCTTTCTTTTATTTATGAATCTGACGGTCTTCTACGGCAGTTTACAATGCTTGGTTAAAAAGAGATGGCTAATAGGAAACTCACAGGCACTTTCCTCAAGATGTTCACCTCTGAGTTAGTATAAAGCGAAAGATTAACAGAGAGACATCCTGTGAATGCACGTGCATCTAGAGCATGGGACAAGGGCTAGGAGAACCTGAGAACTGAGGGTCTTTTTTATGGACTGAGGGTGAGAAGCATGAGTTTTAACAAAGAGGTCTTCCTCCCTGACGTAGGTTGAAGAATACATCAGAAGAGAGTATGTTGGGTAAACAGTGAGTCTTCCAGTTAAAGGGTCCTGCTTTGGAAATAAAGTAAAATTAATAAACCCCAAGTTCTGCATGTCCACTATCGGTGGCTCTTCTGTCTCTTACTCCTCAAGCTCAATGCCTCATCCTTTCTACCGTGTATACTTTCAGCAACATTTCAAGTACTTTCTCCAGCCAGTCTTTCTGTTTTCCAAACTGTTCTCTGTGAAGCTGAAAGAACTATATATATATATTGTTTTTTTTAAAGTAACAGATATAAATCATGGAAATAATCCACCTAAAAATTGTCCCTGACTTCACAGAACCTATAAGATAAAAATTCTTAAACCTTATAATAACATCTGGATATGTGTATGCCTTAAAAAAAAATGGGGGTATAGTTGCTCCACAATGTACAATGCAATGAAATAGCTATATGTATACATATACTCTTCCCTGTTGGAGCTCCCTCCCCACTCTATTTCACTCCTCTAGGTCACCACAGAGCACCAAGCTGAGCTCCCTGCATTATACAGCAGCTTCCCACCAGCTTTCTGTTTCACACATGACAATTCACATGCATCAGTCTCAGTCTCCCAGTTCATCTCACCCTCCCCCTATGACCACACGTCCATTCTCTGTCTGCATCTCTATTCCTACTCTGCAAATAAGTTCATCCGTAACATTTGTTTTCTAGATTCTACATATATGCATTAATATACAATATTTTTTTTTATTTCTGATTGATACCACTCTGTATGATGGACTCTACATCAAAAAAGGAAAAACAACTCAACTGAAAAAAAAAAAATGGGCAGAAGACATATCACTTTGAACTCAATCTACAGCCCTAGAACTTGGCTAGTCCCCACCTGTACTTATTCCATGTGAGTCACTCTTAGTTGTTGACAGCCTTCTGTTCGTAGCCCAGTCACAATCTTTGAGTCCGCAAACATTTGTTTTCAGTATGCAGAATCCTTTCTCTCACTCTTCTCCTCATTCTTCACACCTTCATCTTCTATCTGGAAATTCCTATTTGCTCTTCAACATTCATTTGAATTGTAATTCCTTTAAAGTGAAGTGAAGTCATTCAGTCATGTCTGACTCTTTGCGACCCCATGGACTGTACCCTACCAGGCTCCTCTGTCCATGGGATTTTCCAGGCAATAGTACTGGAGTAGATTGCCATTTCCTTCTCTAGGGGATCTTCCCAACCCAGGGATCGAACCCAGGTCTCCCGCATTGTAGACAGACGCTTTACCATCTGAGCCACCAGGGAAGTCCATAATTCCTTTAGTGAATCATTTATTACCCTCCTCAGTGTTAAGACTGTCTCAACCATACTTTGCTTTTCAGCCCATGAAACATCTTATTTGCAGTCTTACTCTTTGATGCATTTCATTTCTCATAGATGCAACACCTCAGCCTTGAGAATTATACAAGATAAATGGCATACTCCCTACCTATATGGATATCACATTTTGGGAAGAAAGAGAGACATGTCAGATGACAATTAAAACACAAGGTGATAAAGAACATTATGAGAATATAGATGGAGTGTCCTGGGAACAGATAAGACAATGTTTAATCTGAACTTTGGTGGGAGATGGAGGAAGAGTTGGTCAGAAATAGCTCTGAAAAGAAAGTGATATTAGAGCTGGCCTTGCCTATTTAGTAATGGGCCTTATTGTGATGATAAAGGCAGAGACTGGACATAATCTCAGATGCCAATGTTTGCTGAAAGATGAAACTGGACACACACTCCACTAGGTTCATTTTTGTTAATTGGCATCTCTTTCTTGGTAAGAGATTTCTGACCCCTACTGAAAATGGCAGCTATTGCCAGGTCATGAAAAAAAAAAAAAAAAAACAAAAAAAAAAACTATGACAGGAGTTTAGGCTTCACTGCGATTGAAGCAACTTAGCAGCAGCCGCAAGAGCAATAGGGTCATTCAAAGTTTTGAAAAAGAAAATTGATGTAATCAAGTGTCTCTTTAAAAATAAGGCTGGAAGGCAGAGGGGAAAACTCATTACAAGATTTGAAGAAGTATGGCTTCCCAAGATAGGGTTAGGATTTTACTGCATAAGTTTAGAAGTTTAGCATAAAGAAATAAGAACTTGACCTAGAACTGTGACAGTTGGAATGAGGCAGAAGGGAATGAGCTGGAGAGTCATTTTGGAGATAATATATGTCAAACTTCCTGACCAATAATAGACAAGGGATACACCAGTGCCAGGGAGACTTGGTTTCTGTCGTGGGCACCTGGCCCATAGTAGTGAAATGAAGCTAAACAGAGGAAGACAAGGACACTGCGTCGGTAGAATCTACTCACATTTGCAAATCTTGCACTTTTCATTTCATAATACATATTATAGATACAATTTTATAAAAGGTTAATTAATTATTTTAGTGGCTGGAGATACTAAGATTTACGTAATTTTTCTATTGGCATTTAGGTAATTGTCAGACTTTTTCCCTATTACAAAATAAATTTACATAGACAAGTATAAGGATAACATCATATAAATGCTTTGAAGTAAATTTCTAAATCAAAAGGAATATGCATTTTTGATACCCAAGGATCATTTTTTTTTTTTTAGGGAAATGAAGTTAGAGCAATGGAAATATATAACAGCTCAGAGAGAAATCTATAACTTCACCGTTTTACAAGTGAGTGTCAATGAATGACAGTAGATTTTCTACTTCCTGACAGTAAGTGTGGTCAAGAACAGAAGATGGTAGTCAGGAAAATTTGACAGTAGGGTATTGAATGAGATGTACTCTGGCTGCTCCTTTTAACTAAAAACATGATGGGGATTATCATGTAGCCAAATGTATTCAAGACCTAAAGTATACTTCATTATATAGAATGATACAATAGTGGTCATACAAATTAAACTCTCAGTTTGATGAAGTGGCTGATTAATACTTTTCAGTAAGTGTCCTAATTTTAAATGATGTCTAGTTTGCACAGCGTAACTAGCAGGTCTCATGTTCTTGCAATAGAGGAAGCACACTGAATTCAGAATAATGCAACATCAGCTGAGTACCAGAATTAACTTCAGTTTATTATACAATGTTAAGCAACCACCTGTTTTCTAGAATCCAGTTCTCTCATTTTATACGTTAAACTGTGTACAATTCCACTACAGTAACCATGTATATTAAATGGCATTTAATAGAGCAAGAGTCAGTAAACATGTTCTGTAAATAGCCACTTAGGAAATCTTTTAGACATTTCAAGACACTCAGTCTCTTTTGCAAGTACTCACCTCTGCCATTGTAGCATGAGAGCAGCCAAACATTTCACAAATCAGCAGGCATGGCTGTGTTCCCATCAAGCTTACCAAAATGATAGCCCTAGATTTGGTCATCAGGATGTGTAGTTTTCCAAGCGCTGGAACAGAGGAATAAAGGAAGGTTTTGTAGTACAACTCATTGTGTGTTCTTGAATCCTGAGACACAATGATTCTAAATTGTGCATCTTTCAGCAGTTTTTTTAAATTATGGGATACATAAATATTTTCTGAAGTAGTATATATGGATATTAACAGAAGGCACAAAAATTAAAATACTCCTAAATGTCTACAGGAAATATTCTGAAACTCCTCAATAATCATAAAGATAGGAATGTGTATCCCTCAAACCAAATGAAATCCAAACAGCAACAAAATATATTCCAAGCTTCCTTAAGAGAAGATTTCAGAAGCTTGGCTGTCTTCCTCTCACAACTACATTTCAAAGGTCTTCAGTTGTCTTATTGTGAAATGCAGGAATGAACCTACAGAGATCAACTTAGCAGAACTGTTTGGTTTGAAATGGGTGGAACTGTCTTAAGCATTGCCATGGAGCCACTTTTGAATTATGGTTACATTTAGTTTCAATAAAGAAGTGTACCTGTGAAGAAAGATGGACTATTTATAAACATGAATCTCAAGTGACCAAAACAATGAAATAATCTAATACTATAAATTTATAGACCAGTGACTTTTTATATACAAATTATGGTTCTGTTATTTTCCTGCCAAGAAAAGCTACATTTTTAAACCTTGTATGAGATGAAGTATTGTGCTACAAAATTAAACATTATGATTTATGGGACTTATTAAGTGAAAAAAAAGAGTGTAATTAGTTTTCTAGTGCCAGAGGCATGTCTGAATTATTTGAGTGTGATATAGCCAGTTACGTGATAAACCTATAACCATGAGTTGATGGAAAATAATTGATATTCTCTCTTTTAATATCTTAAGATTTTTAAAATATTGTTGTTGTTGATTTTAATTATAAGGTGAGGCTATTAAAAGTAACCTTTTTTTTGGAATTTCATTGTAAAAACATGACATGGCTGGTGCTTACTTGAACCTATATAATTTAATTAAACAAGCAAAATTGGTAAAAATAATAAATGATGAAAAGTGGCATTAACAATGAACTTAGGGTATCATGCCTTGCTTTACATGACAGAACCTTCTCTTAGAATTTGCATTGGTGGAAACGTATCACATTCTGTTCTCAATAGAGATTCCCCTTCTAGACGGCTTTGGTCTCCATCTGTGTCATCCTGGGGATGAGGCTGAGGGGATAGCCATTCCCGAAGGGACTGTGTTGCGTGGCAATGTTAGAGGCATACACAGGAACAAAACAAAATCATGTGAGCCCCCTAAATGGCCTTAACCTGTAACTACTTTACTATCATTTTCATAGACATATCTTTTTCCAAGCTTCTCTGGTGGCTCAAATGGTAAAGAATCCACCTGCAGTGCAGGAAAACTGGTTTGATCCCTGGTTTGGGAGGATGCCCTAGAGGAGGGCATGGCAACCCATTCCAGTATTCTCGTCTGGAGAATCTCCATGGATAGAGGAGCCTGGCGGGCTGTAGTACATGGGGCTGTATGAATTGGAGCCGAGTAAGCGACTAAGCAGTTCTTTGTCCAAAGCACGTAACACAGCTAAACTCACTGTCGAGGGATGGGAGAGAATGTTCTCCACATCATAAAGCAAAAACAGTGTAAACATTGGTAAAGATGAAGAGATTCACAGACTTTGAGAACAAACTGATGGTTGCGAGGGGTAAGGAAGGGGAGAAATGATAGGGAATTTAGGATGGACATGTACACACTGCTATATTTAAAATGGATAATCAATAAGGTCCTATTGTATAGAACACTGAACTGTGCTCAGCAATATATGACAGCATTGATGGGAGGGGAGTTTGGGGGAGAATAGGTACATGTCTATGTAGAGCTGAGTCTCTTCGCTGTTCACCTGAAACTGTCTCAACAATGTTAATGGGCTATGCCCAATAGAAAATAAAAAAAGTTTTTAAAAAGTTGAATAATTGCAGATAAATTTTCAATCTATCAAATTGGCCAAAAAGTTCATTTCAGTTTTCTGTAAGCTTTATGCAAAAACCTCAGTGCACTTTTTGGCCAAACCAATACCATACGTAGCTGCTCTGTAGACAATATGGTTTACATTTTAGCACTTTTCCAGAATTAAGGAAAGTGACAAAGCTAAAAACTTTCATTACAATGTATTTATTAGGTCTATTTAGTAAGAAATATAGCTTATAAAATTATTTTTAAAATATTTAAAACTCATTTAATCTCACTGGTTTACTAAACAGATTCTGATATTAACATATGAAAACAAACAAACAAACCTTACAACATAGTAGCACCAAGGCAAAGCTCATGCCACCAGGGAATTCACAACTGACTGAGAAGCACAGGCATGTCAATAAGAGTGACAGTATATGGAGAAAAACACTGTGGCGAGTCCTAAAATTGGCAACGTGTTATAAATATTTTTGAAGAGCTAGTAATTCAACTTGAGGTGTCAAGGGTAAGTTTTAGGAAAAGCTAAAGTTCTGAGCAGAATCTTGAAGGAGCGGTAGGCCTTCAAGTACAGTGATAAATGAAATTTCAGGCAAGAGGTATTAACATCAGGAAAGAAATAGCCATGTGGGTGACAATCAGCAAAGAAATGACAGCCAGGCTTCCCCTTCAAATCTCACACTCCTTGGAAGCCTAGATTTTGCACATTGGCCACCTTTGTGAGCTTTCCCATAAGTAGTGTGATCTTCCGGTACATTATTCACTTAAGTTTTTTCTTTAAACTGATTCAGTATTTGCTCTACTGTTGAGCCGTTATGACCATGATATCCCTGTCAGAGGCATTAATCTATTTTCTGGCAATCTGTCACTTGTTTAAGATTGTCCATGGATATTAATTACTCAGTATTTCTGGCTTACTATGGATGAACTGGGGCTTTCCAGGTGGCTCAGATAATAAAGAATTTGTCTGCAGTGCAGGAGAACCAGGTTTGATACCTGGGTTGGAAAGATCCCCTAGAGAAGGGAAAGGCTATCCACTCTAGTATCGTTGCCTGGAGAATTCCATGGACAGAGAAGCCTGGGGTCGCAAAGAGTCAGACATGACTGAGTGATATTCTCTCAATGGATGAAGAGAGTGCTTTCTCATAGACAAAAAATGTCTTCAGATTAAAAAGCAGGAAGATCAATGTATATATCATCTAGATAAGAAATGTAAATGTATCTGGCAATACTGTATATCATCTGTATACATCGATTGGAATATGGATAGCATAAAAACACAGACCACAAAGAAACTTACCAACTTTAGCATAGTAGGTATTATGGGAAGAAATGATGGACAGGAGGATTGTATTCACTTTAACTGAATTTCTATTTTTTTGTTTTAAAAATAGAGGTGATATATATATATATACACACATATATATACATACACATAAACATAAATATTTTCAAAACTGCATATTTGAAACCATAGATTTCTTAAAAAATATTTTTATGTTTGAAATATGCTAGAATTTTCAAAATGTATAAAATGAAATGTTGAGTGTGATGAGGGAAATTTGCTTAAATTCTAACAACCAACAAAATTTGAATTGCATTATCAATCTGCATAATTTATAGAGAAACAATATATTTAAAGCTTAACTGTAATCCATTATTCTACAATTTAAATGACACAATAAATAGCCTGAATTTATTATATTTGAATATGAATATGGTAAAAACCAATAAAGTACAACACAAACTTCCTTAAACCACTGCAAGTTGTGAGTTCAAAGGGCTCATATAATTGCCAATGCTCAAAGTTAGTAACTCCTATCTGTACTTATCCAAGATCTGTGGTTCTAACCAGTTATGTATGATCCCTACCACCACATTAGCCATTTCTTCTGGGAGGCTCCATGTTGACATCATAGAAGCTCCCAGGCAAAGTTTGCTCTTGTCTTTTTTTTCTGTCTCTGACCATTTTGTTATTGTTGTCACATATCTTTGAAGCAATTGGGGGGAAATGTCAATATTTAGGTGAGCCGAAAATAGAAAACCCTTCAAAATGCTGAGCTGTTACTGAGTTCTCTTCATCCTATCCCCTGGACTCTCCAACTCTCTTCTTTTACTAAAAGCTCTCTCAGCCTTTATTTACAGGCAAGACATATTTTGAGGAGTTGCTTAGAAACAGAAGAAACAGTTACTTAGAAACATGCTACCACTATGCTCCCCTTCCTTGTCTCAATACATACTTGCAAATTTATACATTGTGTCAACAGAAGCAAGAGATGACTAGGGGAGGAGGGACTGAGCATTACCAGTTCATTACATGTCCATTATCCACTTCCTTGGTCACCACCCAATTCCTAGTATTATCAACTGTGGCCTTAACTTGATCTGCATTTCCTAAAGGTGGGTTTCAACTTATAGGCATTCCCTTAAGCGGATTCATGTCAATGTATGGCAAAACCAATACAGTATTGTAAAGTAAAATAAAGTAAAAATTAAAATTAAAAAAAAAATAAAGTTCTAAGACAAAAAGAAAAAAAAATAAAGGTACTAACATAACGTCAACTTTTCAGTATACATAATTAGCATAGTGTGGTTCCATCTTTATTTTTAACAACATTGATATTAATGTGGCAGTTGCAAACACTTTACAACTTTTGGCAACCCAGCACCCTACACCTAAATTCACTATATGCTATAATGTGCAGAGGAAGGTTGAAAGTATATGAGGTAGTGGTTTCTACTTTACAGAATTAATGAGCAGGAATGAAGAACCCCAATGCAAAACTAAAGAACACATTTTGAGATAACAATCTGAAATCGTATTATTGCTGTTTAAGCATTGGAAGAACTAAATAAAGTTTCAAGTTTTTTACTGAAGATCTAAACAGAAATTATAGTACATGTTCAGAGGCCATATGAATATCTCTGACAAAGATAAGCTATGAATCGAGTTGATGCTTCTGTTGAAAGGGGATAAAACCACTCTAGTGGTGAGGCATTCATCACTGTAAGAAAAAAAATATCAGTAATTTTATTCCCCATTCTGAGATTATCATTCACTGCTATGGTCTCCGTTATTGCAATAACAAATTGAGAAATAATATTTCCCCCAGGAAAATGTGGGATGCTTTAATGTTTTATGGCAGAAAGACATTTTTGCAGACATTGCAGAAAGCTAATGTCTCCTTTAAATTAGGCTATAATTCAAATAGAACTATGAAATGCAGCTGCAAAAAGTCAGCCAAATAACTAAGTCTATACTTTCTAGTTTATCCGTATAGTATTTTTGATTTTTGTTTTTGTTGCTCATTTTGTGGCAATAGGACGCTGTAGTCACATACCTTAGAATTTGTTTATATCATTAGAGTCCTTAGAGAAAAATTAAGCATCCCTAAAATATGAGGTGTAAGGCTCAACATAAAGAGAGCAAGTTGATATTCAGTAACTTTTCCACTTGCTTTTCACTATTTTTTAGGCATTAGCCCATTCACTGATGTACTCACTAAGTCATGTCCGACTCTTTGCAACCCCACTGACTGCAGCTCACCAGGTTTCCCTGTCCATCACTGTCTCCCAGAGTTTGCTCAAATTCATATCCATTGAATCAGTGATGCTATCTAACCAGCTCATCCTCTGCTGTCCCCTTATTTTGTCTTCAATCAGGGTCTTTTTCAGTGAATTGGCTCTTCACATCAGTGGCCAAAGTATTGGAGCTTCAGCTTCAGTACCAGTCCTTCCAGTGAATATTCAGGGTTGATTTCCTTGAGGATTGACTGGTTTGATCTTGCTGTCAAAGGGACTCTCAAGAGTCTTATCCAGCACTACAGTTCAAAAGTGTCAATTCTTTGGTACTCAGCCTTCTTTATGGTCCAATTCTGACATCCGTACATAACTAATGGAAAAATCAGAGCTTTGACTGTATGGATCTTTATCAGCAAAGTGATGTCTCTGCTTTTTAATGTGCATAAAGAGCAGAACTTTTTTGGCATAGATTTCCATCAAAGGAGCAAGCATATTTTAATTTCATGGCTGCAGTCACAAATATATAGTCAGCAAAGATTGTTTGCCAGGCAAAATAAAATAGGCAGTGTATACTTGACTGAATGACAGTTGGGTTCTTTGCCATCAAAGAGTCCAAAATCAGGGGACAAGACCAGCAAAAGCAAGTTAAAAATAAATAAGACATAATGAGAATCTGTAATTTCAAAGAAAAAAAGTGAATTATTTCAGAGAGGATGTAGGTATTTAAAAAATGTTTTCTACAGTGTCTGTTTCCACATTTTCTAATATAAGTACAAATTCACCTTGGTTTAGTCAGCTATATATTAATATATTTATTATTTTAAAGTATTTTATTTTTATACTATCATTAATGCACAAAACTGTATAATGTATAAGAAAACTTAAAATATTATGATAAAATTAACACTCATACATCCAGCTTAAGAAGTAGCATATCATGAATACAGGGGTTGACTCCTCAGTGTGCCTCCCCCAAAACCTTCCCTATCCTACCTCCCTAGTGGTAACAGCTGTCACAAACAGTTTGCTAATTCTATTGAATCTCTTCATAATTTTACTACCCAGTTAACCTAACTACTGTTAAAAATTATGCTGGTAGAATTACAGTATATATATATATTCTTCAGTGATCTCCTAAGCTTAATGTTTTTGCAGTTTCTTCATTTCTACATATAGATCAGAAGTTCATACATTTTTAGTGTTTCACTGTATAGCAACATTATGTTTTTCTATTGTGATTTTGACAGATGATGAATTGTTTTCCAGTTTGGTGGGGGAAGCAATTATGAACAATACTGCAGTGAACATTTCTGTTCACATCTTCAGGGACAGATATACAATCATTTTCTAAGATATATTTCAAAATGCTATTACTGAATCATATGTTCACCTTTATTATGTAACAAAAGAATTTTAAAATAGAAAACAAAGACAAATAATGAACAATGTTAACAGCACAAAGATAAAAGTCACCTAAGCATATAAATAGATGCAGGAAAAAAAATTGATGAAATTAAAAATCCGTTCATCAAAAACTAACGAAACTACTGTACTAAAAAAGAGAGACAGAAAACATATATTATTTGATAAAAAATATAAAATTTGCCTGTGAAAATGCTGAAACTAGCATTTTGTTATAGGAAGACTTTTAATTCATATTTTTTTATTTAATGGCTATATAGCATCTCATGTTGTTACTATCTCCTTGAATCATTTTCAGGAGGTCTTATTTTTCAAAGCACTTAAGTTTGAAGAGTTCAAACTTATTGGCCTAAATTTCTTCATAAAATTATATTTTTTATTAGCTGTGTGGCTCTGTTTCCTTTTTCCATCTATATTATTTTTTATCTTTGCTTTCTCTTTTGATTTCAGTGAGCCTGAAGAAATATAGGTTCATGTTATTATGTATTTCAGAGAAACTGTTTGGCTTTGTTGATTTCCTTTCCTTACAATTTCACTAATTACAGATCTCATCTCTGACATTTTCTTCTTTTGAGAGTCTTGATTTTATTCTGTTATCTTTTAATATCATTTTAGACTCAGCTGAATATTTTATAGTTTATTATATCTCAAAGGAAAGCAATATATTTCTAAACACAACTTTACCTCTTAGACATTTATATAATGTTTTAATTATTACTCATCCTTAATACTTAATTTCCAATATAGTTTTTCATTTGAGGCTAGAATTGCATTTTTAAGTTTCAAAAATATATTTTCAGTTGTTTTAATATTAATCTATTTGCCTTCACTCAGAAAATGTTGTCTGTACAAAAATAAATGTTGAAGTATCACAAAGAGTCGGGCACGACTGAGTGAATGAGCTGATTTGATCTGAACATATTTCAGTAGAACCTCAAGGTCTCAGAGGTTGACCTTGCTTTGAAAGTCATTTAACCCCTAGTTTTCCTACTTTCACTTCATTTCAATCTTAATTATAATAGAAATTTAAAAATGCAATTCTAACCTCAAATGAAAAAAAACACAAAACTGGATATTGTTTCCAACTTAAAAAAAAAAAAACAGCATTTAAATTAAATCTACACAAATGTCACACATAATGTTGAAATAATTAAGCCTTTTCCTTTCACTATCAGTTCAGTTCAGTTCAGTTCAGTTCATTTCAGTCGCTCAGTTATATCCGACTCTTTGCAACCCCATGAATCGCAGCATGCCAGGCCTCCTTGTCCATCACCATCTCCCGGAGTTCACTCAGACTCACGTCCATCGAGTCCGTGATGCCATCCAGCCATCTCATCCTGGGTCGTCCCCTTCTCCTCCTGCGCCCAATCCCTCCCAGCATCAGAGTCTTTCCAAATGAGTCAGCTCTTCGCATGAGGTGGCCAAAGTACTGGAGCTTCAGCTTTAGCATCATTCCTTCCAAAGAAATCCCAGGGTTCATCTCCTTCAGAATGGACTGGTTGGATCTCCTTGCAGTCCAATGGACTCTCAAGAGTCTTCTCCAACACCACAGTTCAAATGCATCAATTCTTCGTTGCTCAGCCTTCTTCACAGTCCAACTCTCACATCCATACATGACCACAGGAAAAACCATAGCCTTGACTAGACAGACCTTAGTTGGCAAAGTAATGTCTCTGCTTTTGAATATACTGTGTAGGTTGGTCATATCTTTTCTTCCAAGGAGTAAGTGTCTTTTAATTTCTTGGCTGCAGTCACCATCTGCAGTGATTTTGGAGCCCAGAAAAATAAAGTCTGACACTGTTTCCACTTTTTCCCCATCTATTTCCCATGAAGTGATGGGACCGGATGCCATGATCTTCGTTTTCTGAATGTTGAGCTTTAAGCCAACTTTTTCACTCTCTCTCCTCTTTCACTTTCATCAAGAGGCTTTTTAGCTCCTCTTCACTTTCTGCCATAAGGGTGGTGTCATCTGCATATCTGAGGTTATTGATATTTCTCCCGGCAATCTTGATTCCAGTTTGTGCTTCTTCCAGTCCAGTGTTTCTCATGATGTACTCTACATAGAAGTTAAATAAGCAGGGTGACAATATACAGCCTTGACATACTCCTTTTCCTATTTGGAACCAGTCTGTTGTTCCATGTCCAGTTCTAACTGTTGCTTTCTGACTTGCATACAGATTTCTCAAGAGTCAGGTCAGGTGGTCTGGGATTCCCTTCTCTTTCAGAATTTTCCATAGCTTATTGTGATCTACACAGTCAAAGGCTTTGGCATAGTCAATAGAGCAGAAATAGATGTTTTTTTCTGGAACTCTCTTGCTTTTTCCATGATCCAGCAGATGTTGGCAATTTGATTTCTGGTTCCTCTGCCTTTTCTAAAACCAGCTTGAACATCAGGGAGTTCACGGTTCACGTATTGCTGAAGCCTGGCTTGGAGAATTTTGAGCATTACTTTACTAGCATGTGAGATGAGTGCAATTGTGCGGTAGTTTGAGCATTCATTTGCATTGCCTTTCTTTGGGATTGGAATGAAAACTGAGCTTTTCCAGTCCTGTGGCCACTGCTGAGTTTTCCAAATTTGCTGACTATAGTCAATACTATTTCAAAGAAGTCCTGGATCTGTCATTTCTATGAAGCATTGTTATTAGAAAACAAATAAAAGGTATAGTTTTTCCAGTGGTCATGTATGGATGTGAGAATTGGACTATAAAGAAAGCTGAGTGTCAAAGAATTGATGCTTTTGAACTGTGGTGTTGGAGAAGACTCTTGAGAGTCCCTTGGACTGCAAGGAGATCCAACCAGTCCATCCTAAAGGAGATCAGTCCTGAATATTCACTGGAAGGACTGATGTTGAAGCTGAAACTCCAATACTTTAGCCACCTGATGTGACGAACTGACTCACTGGAAAAGACCTTGGTGGTGGGAAAGATGAAGGCAGGAGAAAAGGGGACAACAGAGGATGAGATGGTTGGATGGCATCACCGACTGGATGGACATGAGTTTGAGCAAGCTCCAGGAGTTGGTGATGAACTGGTAAGCCTGGTGTGCTGCAGTCCATGGGGTTGCAATGAGTTAGACATGACTGAGTGACTGAATTGAACTGAACTGAATATATTTCATTAGAACCTCAAGGTCTCAGAGTTTGATCTTGCTTCGAAGACCATCTAACTCCAAGTTTTCCTACTTTCATTTCATTTCAATCTTCTTCACATTTCTCATTACAGTGCTAGCACAATGGTTTATTCCAGATTTGCACTTTTATTCACAATTCTACTAGTTCTTTACTAGTTTTTATTCTGTATGCTGGCATAACTTCAAGTCATCTGTTTGCTTTTTATGTAAAACAGAAATCTTATGAGTCAAAGTGTGCTTAAAACCATTTGCTTTATTCTTCCATCTATATTGGGGGGCTTCCCTGGTGGCTCAGAGGTTAAAGTGTCTGCCTGCATTGTGGGAGACCCAAGTTCGATCTCTAGGTCAGGAAGATCCCCTGGAGAAGGAAATGGCAACCCACTCCAGTATTCTTGCCTGGAGAATCCCATGGAGGGAGGAGCCTGGTGGGCTACAGTCCATGAGGTCGCTAAGAGTCAGACACGACTGAGCGACTTATATTTCTTGTTCAGTTATTTATTCAGCCAAGATTTTTTGAAGCCTGCTGCTGCTGCTGCTGCTGCTAAGTCGCTTCAGTCATGTCTGAGTCTGTGCGACCCTGTAGATGGCAGCCCACCAGGCTCCCCCATCCCTGGGATTCTCCAGGCAAGAACACTGGAGTGGGCTGCCATTTCCTTCTCCAATGCATGAAAGTGAAAAGTGAAATTGAAGTCGCTCAGTCGTGTCCGACTCATAGCGACGCCATGGACTGCAGCCTACCAGGCCCCTCCATCCATGGGATTTTCCAGGCAAGAGTACTGGAGTGGGGTGCCATTGCATTGAAGCCGAGTATTTCCCAATGTATGTTTTATGTGCTGGTGATATAACGGTGAACATTCAAAGTCTGTGTCTGCGAAAGACAGAAATAAATACTATATTAAATAGAATAATAGTTAAGAAGTGCTAAGAAGAAAAAGAAACCAGAGTTAATGGATGTTGAGTGAATCTAAATATTCTTTAGAATAATCTTCTTCGAAAACTTCTCCAAAACATGACATTTAAGCTGAGATTTGAATGATTGGCCCAAATAAACCATATGCCTATTTGTAGGAAGAATAACTCAGCTTAAGAGAAAAAAAAAAAAAAAGGCTCAAAGATAATGCAAGAAGATGATACCTAACATGTTCAACTACATGGAAGTCAGTATTGCTAAACTTAGGGAGCACTTGGACAACAGAGGTAAGGTAGAAGTCACAGCTAGATATCTATATTTGAGTGTCCTTATCTTGTAAACAAACATTAAAAGCAACTTTTGTGGATATTAATGACTGGCATTTGGTATTTTATAGAAAAAAAAATTTAATTTTATTATATTTCTGTTATTTTGTTTGGTAAATCTCTTTCTGCTTGAGTGATTATTTGAAACTATTTGTTAAACCTTCAAAACTGAAGCATCTTTCTAAAGTCCATTAATGTGCATGAATTTTACCAAGAATAAGATGAGCAATTTAAATCTATACCTTCAGATTTAAATTAGGATATAGATATTTTAATTTTACTTTTAGCTTTCATTTATTTTATGTTTTATGCATTTATTAGGTTATTTTGTGTCATTAGGATCTTTTCTTACTAATCCCTCATTTTGTTTAGTTTCCCCTTTTTGTCTCTTTTCTTACTGTAATGAATTCTAAGGGAATTAATCAACTTTACCTTCTAAAATTTCCCATTTCTTCAGTCTTCATTGAATTGAATGAAGATTTAATGGCCTCCAATGAGAATTATAATCTTTATTGCATTTTCACTTCTCTGCACTGTGTTCTTAATTGAGTTCCTTTTCTTTTTGTAACCTGCTTCTTAGATTTATATCTTTGCATTTCTACTTGTTTTCTTCTTATGTTACATAGTTTTATTTTTATAGAAGCAATATCACCTTGGATACTTTGGGAATTTAAAGCAGACCTTCTCTAAAACTTTTCATTTTCTGTCTCAGTTCTCAACCAGAGGTATTAGTTTCTTAAATTTTTCCTATATCTAGTGGTTTTCCCTAGTGCAACATGAACTCTGTACAGTATAATTTTCATTTGCTTTATTATTCTTATTGTTGCTCATTCACTTTAAATGAAGAAACAAATATCCAAATACTTACTTTGCAAATATCAAATTGTGATTTTTGTTTACCTTTGAATGATCCTTTCCTCATTTTTATTTTTCACAAGTTTCTGGAATTAAGATTTGGTGATGAACCATGTAGGAAAAGAGTTACACTCTTAGAGTGAGAGAAATAAAAATAAAATAGAAGAATCAGAAATGAAAGAGTCACTGGATTGCTAACACAGAGAAGTACATAATAGCAAATATTGTACTTTCAAAGGATATTAAAGTAAAAGTTGAATTTATACTTTTAATCATAAAGGTATACTTCTCATCATCATTAAATTAGAGATTTATAAGAAAATTGACACTACTGAAAACATAGTATAAAATGTCAGCTGAATTTATTGAGCTGCTTTTGAAATTATTATTCTTAAATACAGCTAATTTTGTTTAATTTTGAAGAGTTATATTCTTAAATGTTAATTTTGTATCTTATATTTAATGAAGAGTAAAGATGGACGGTTAATACAAAATAGCCACTTCCCCCATTCCTTTAATTTCACGTGGAATAAATTAATTATACCTGGTTTGTTCATCTTAATTGATAAATATCCTATTAATTTATCTTAAGATAATATTTTCTACCAGTAATATGAAAATCAACGTTCTGATTCATCCATCTTGGCTATGCCTTTCTGAAAGTAGTTTTTTCTCTAAACCTCCTATTTCCATGGCTATCCAGCAATGGCCTTTGAGAACAAGCTTTTAATTTTAGCAGTGGACTAAAAAAGTGGATTTCTCTTTTGAATGACTGAATTTAAATCTAATTTTATAGCTAAGTTATAAAATGTACAGATGGAATTGTGAAGGGTGATCTTAAACTAAATGTATAAATCTGAGACCCTGATGATTTCTGGCTATTAAATTGCTCTTATTCTTAGACTACTAATAAAAAACTCACTTGTAATTTCTTTTTTTCTCTCTCTTCCATAGATGAGCTGAGCTTTTAACCTTGGGATTCTGACCTAATTCCAATTATTTAACTAGATTCTTCTCCATTCTATTTACTACTTTTTCAATATACTGTGATTTCTTTAAAAAGATAAAAGTCTAAAAATTATGATGACAATCTCAGATCATCTTTCCCCAGATGTAGTGATATTCTTTGTAACCGAGTAAATAGTAAAATAGTGAAACTCCAGATTGAGAAACATTTTAAATCCAGATAACTCAGATGGTAAAGAATCTGCCGGCAACGCCAGAGAAGCAGGTTCAATCCCTGGGTCAGGAAGATCCTCTGGAGAAGGGAATGGCTACCCATTCCAGTATTCTTGCTTGAAAAATCCCATGAACAGAGGAACCTGGCAGGCCCCAGTCTGTGGGGTTACAAAGAAGGACACAACTGAGTGACTAACACTTTCAGATCATAATATTTTAACTCAGAATTGATACTGGTATAAACCTAAAAGTTTATTCCTCATATTTAGCACTCCAGAGTAGGTGTTCCTGTCAGGGAAGGCTCTGTTCCATGTGGTCATTCAGGAACCAGGCTGACCTGGGTGCTACTCAGCATGTGACTTCAAGGTTGTTGTGGCCTTGCTCACCCTTGTCAGCCAAGAGGAAAACATGACTTAAAGAGCATGTGTGAGAGGTTTCGATGGGCCAGGCCTGAATACAGGTACTTCCACTTACATTCCACACATGGTTACATTTAACTACACCTGAACCAGGAAAAAATTTCTAATTCTGTGACCAGCAAGGAGAGGAAACAGGAAGTGACAGAACAGGAAACAGTCTGCCACAAAACACTGAGAAGAATAAAGCATTCATATAAGAATAAGTTGATCCACAGACCCATTTTGCCTGAGACTGCCTTGATCTTAACACTGAAATTCTCATGTCCTCAGTCTCAGGCATATCAGGACAATTTTTCTGATATAAATAAACCTTTTTAAAATATTAAGAAAAAAATGACTTAGAGTAATGTTTTAATTTCAATCAATCTTGTTATAGGCAAGTAATCCAAAATTGGATTACTGAAGATAAGTAATCCTTTATAAATATATATGTGTATGTGTATATATATATGTATATTATTGTGATATAAATGGTATACTAACTAGGAATTCATATGATAAGAAAAAATGAAAAAAAAATTGAGATCTATGAAAATTTAGCAATATAATATGATTCTGTATAGATTGATTATCATTTTTAGTTATATAAATAGTCATAATTAACAAAATGTATGAGCATATTTTCCCATGCATTTGTCATTTTATATCATTTCTTTATCTTTAGGCATGTATATTTTTTTAATTGTTATAACATTTTGAGATTAAAAAAAGGCAATCCCCTAGAAAACAACAATATAATTGAAATCTATTACTACACAGGTAATATCTAAAAATATATCATAAGTAAATATAATATTTTAATTAAATGATAGGGAAATGTTCATGGTATATTATAATATACAGAAGCAATATTCGTTAATAGTATCTGTATTATTTAAAGGCATGTGATCAGATGATATATGAAAATAATACGAGAACGTAACAACACTTATATTCAGATGGTGTATCTATGGTTACTGAATTTTTCTTTTGCTTTTTAAAATTGTTCTATATATTTTCAAAAAGTTGAACTGTGTAGATTTTACTGATAATGAGAAAATGCAAACATTATTTTATCTTAAAATCAAATAAAATAATCTTAGTATACAATTGGTAGATGGGTATGCACTTCTGCACCAGGGATAGGGCTGAAGAAATCTGATTTTGCATATTTTTCAGAAGCATATGTAAGCCATAGTTTAATATTTTTCCTGTTTGTTAGCAACTTTTTAAAAAAGATTGGTTTACTATGTTGATTTCCCTGAGGAAATCTTTTTCTGTTACCAAGAATTAGTGATAGAGACTTTACTTACTTCTTAACGACCCTCTCAGCATTTTTTAAAAATTCAATGTTCCTTTTAATTTTCAAAGAAAGTCAGTTTAAAAAAATTGCATGTAACCATGTGGCTTTGAAAAATGACTTTTTAAAGTACCAATCTGAATATATTACTGAAGGGTGCATTAATGTGTGTGTGTGTGTGTGTGTGTGTGTGTGTGTGTGTGTTTATGTGCGTGTGTATACATAAGTATTAAATATTTATTTATTTCAAGAATACCTAATATGATGTGGCCAAGTCTGAGTTACTAGGAACTCAAGCTTCCCGCACTGCAGATTTCCAATCAGCAGTAATAAAAACTTTTAAAGAAGCATCTAGCGTCTGTCTACTGAGTGTCAGGTACCATGATAAAAGCAGGAATTAAAAAATCATGAAGCTTCCTATTCCCCACACTAAAGGGAGACAAAGCAGCAATTTTCTTACAAATACTGGAATGAGTTGAGGTTTAAAGTTCTGTGGATACCCAAGACATCACATATGAACTATACCTGATTAAAACAGGAAAGTGAAAGTGTTAGTCATTCAGTCATGTTGGACTGTTTTCAACCCCATGGACTATAGCCCACCAGGCTCCCTTGTCCATGGGATTCTCCAGGCAAGAATACTGGAGTAGGCTGTCATTCCCTTCTCCAGGTGACCATCCCAAAAAACTTCTTTAATTTTTGTAGCTGTTTATCAGATGAGTTACTGAGCAGAAAGGATTCCCGGAAGCAGAAAAGGGCATGTTTAAGAGAACAAAGGCATGTGCAAACAAAGTACCATACATCATATATCCTTAAGCTCTTCACACAGCCCACCTATTCTCCAGGATTTGATAGACGTCACTTGCACTGTGCCTGCCCTATGTGTCCTAAAATCTTATGCTGCCTTCTGTACTTTAGGGATTAGCACAGACTTGCTCCCTGCCTTGACTGTGTAATGATATCAATTTAATGCTTATTATCCATTTTAGGTGTTAGCAATCAGTTAAAGGGCTCTGTTTCAGTGTGATTACAAGAGGGACTAGACACCAAACCTAAGAAGCATGGGTTGCATTCTGATTATCCAAGTCAAATGAGAAAACATACAAATAAAGAAAAGAGAGAAGATATTTTTGAACACACAGACATATGAACTAGCTACAATTAACACTTGGCACAGGGTTTCCTATTGATTTTATATGCTAGATTTACTTTTCTTCTCAGTGCAAGCTGAAATGTTACCAAAAAAAGAGTATTCTCATCTGCCTACACTTAATCTATTTTTCTTCTTTCCCTGTAAGTAATTATAATAAAAAATAACTGGCAACATTTCATGTAGAACTTGTTTGTCCAAAGTACATCTAAATGATTTGTCAGCCATCTTTAGATAAAGAAATCTCTGCTGCCACTCATTTAGGATAATGCTAAGTAAAAAGAGCTGTCTCTGCAAAGAGCATCTTAATCACAAACCTGCAATTTGGAGTGCTTACCATTGCAACATAAAATGTGATGGGCATTCATGTGATCGCTGCTTATTTTCTTTGGTGATACTAAGTTGGCAAGTTTGACATGTTCTCCAACCTGGCAGCTAATGTTATCTTGTTGTCAGGTATAGTCACTGGGCTGGAGGACAGATTAGGATCATATTCACTGTTTTTGAGGAAACTCACAAGCCATTTCTATTGGTTTCCTTTATGGTGCAAAACATTGTCCCCATTTTAACTGCTTAAGGCAACTCATCTTTATTCCTCATAGTTTCTGTGGGTCAAGAGTCTGAGCCCAGCCTAGCTGAGTCATAAATGAATGAAAACCTGTACTCAAGGTGTTGGTCAGGATGGAGTTTCATCTGAAACTCAACTGAGAGAAGATCTGCTTCCAAGTTCACACAGGATGTTGGCAAAATACATTTCCCCATTTCCTTGTGGGTACTTAAGGAAAGTGAAGTGAAAATATTAGTCACTCAGTCATATCCAACTCTTTGTGACCCTAATGGACTTTAGCCCAAGAGGCTCCTCTGTCCATGACAAGGATGAAGTGGGTTTGTCATTCCCTCTCCAGGATCGAGGGGATCCTCCTGACCCAGGGATTGAACCCGAGTCTCCCACATTGTAGGCAGAATTTTTATCATCTGAACCACAAGGGAAGCCTCCCTCTACCCCACTTTTTGACTGGTTTTTGGCCTAGGCTTCATTCAGGTAGTACAAACACCCCCACACAGCTCCTTTCCACACTGGAGTTCCCAACAGGATCACTTGCTTTCTCAAATCAACCCAAGGAGAGTATGAGAGTCCAGAAAAATGAGTGCTACAATCGTATGTAATTTACACCCATAATCATGTAGATATACTCACATATATACTGTCATCTACTGGCTAGAGGTAAACCACAGGACTCCCACAACCTTAAAGGAAGGAACTGATACAAGAGTAAGGACATCAAGAGTCAGGACAACGGCAACCATCACAAAGTCAGCCAGTCACATCACCTGGCAACCTTCTAATCATATTCATGGTCTAGGAAAAATGCATCTGGCTATGCCATGCAATATAACTAAATGAAGTCTAACATAATATGTCCATGTTATATTTATTCTGCTATAATCAAAGCAAAACTCAGAAAATACCACTACCCCACATTCTATATACTGAACTTCAGTTAAATTTATTCACACAGACGTGGAAGACAATTCTTAAGTGACAATCACATTGAAAACATTTATCAATCTAACTTTCAAAGAAGAAAACTTAAATGAATACCAATGCCTCTATTACATAGCAGAAATCATCTAGATTAAATTAGCAATCTCACATAACAATAGATAGAAATAAATAATTAAAACATGCAACTTATTATAGATTTAAAATATTATAAAGCTTTGAATATACTAGATTACTGAATCCATATCCCAAAGTGTACTCAGTAAATTTGAATAAATGAATGATAAAACAAACTCTATTTTGAATCCAAACTCAAAATTGTAAACTCAAGTATCCTGGCTAACACAGATTTTTAGCACTTTGAAATAACCTTTTGATTGAGAATGCGATTTTGATAAGTTGAAATTTAATATATTAAAATACTATAATAAAATATCTCAAATTACATCCTTTTTTCTACATATATCTCAAATCTAGCCGTGTATCCAAATCACTCATACTACCATTTTTTTTCTTTTTGCTTCAGCATTATCTCCTGTTTATACCACAGAAAATGTCTCCTGCTGCATATAATGTCTTGATTTTCCAATTCATTTTCTACAGAGAAAGGAGCAAAAACATATTCAATTAATCCATCTTGCTTTTGGTCTCCATTTTAAAAAACTATTTTGAAGTTTTAGATTCTGTTTGGAGTAAAAGCCCAATTCAGTAACTTTGTCTCTATAGCCATGTGGGGCTTCCCAGGTGGCCCTCATGGTAAAGAACCCACCTGCCAATGCAGGAGACATAAGAGATGCAGGTTTGGTTCCTAGGTCGGGAAGATCCCATTTAGGGGTGCATGGTGACCCACTCCAGTATTCTTGCCTGGAGAATCCCATTGACAGAGGAGCCTGGTCGGCTATAGTCCGTGGCGTTGCAAACACTTGAACATGACTGAAGTGCTTACCATGCATGCTGTAGTCCTGTAGAATCCGCCACTTTGTAAGGACTCCAACTTGACTTATTTATATGCTGCTGTTCTAAAATTTTCTTCCAGCTACTGAAAGGGCCAAGCTTCTTATCACCTGACTGGTCTTACACATAACATCCCCTAGTTCACGGTACCCATATTGTCCTTTACTTGAACAGCTATATCTCACTCTCCATCTCTCAGAATACATGTTACTTCATATAACTAGTACTGCAATGGTAAACGAATGTCAAAGGTGGTAGATTTAGCAAGTCAACTTTGGTTAAGATTTGTACTGTGACAGGCTCAGTCCAAAAATGGAAATTAGACCATCTTGGGGGGATAAGTTAAGTATAGCAAATGTGTTTTAGTTAAATGCAGATGTAGTGTGGTTCCGTTTTGAACACATCATAAACATGCATTATATAAACATTAAATAACTAAAAGGAAACTTAGCATCTAGAAATGAACATTATTTATCATTCCTAACCTTTTTATGTACATATTCATACCTTATATAGAACCTGTCCGATGAGTCAAGATGGTGGAGGAATAGGATGGGGAGACCACTTTCTCCTCCACGAATTCATCAAAAGAACATTTAAGCATTGAGTATATTCCACAAAACAACTTCTGAATGCCAGCAGAGAACATCAGGCACCCAGAAAAGCAGCCCATTGAATCGCCAGTCTAGGTTTGATGCATGATACTGGATGCTTGGGGCTAGTGCACTGGGAGGACCCAGAGGGGTGGTATGGGGAGGGAGGAGGGAGAGGGGTTCAGAATGGGGAACACGTGTATACCTGTGGTGGATTCATGTTGACATATGGCAAAACCAATACAATATTGTAAAGTAGTTAACCTCCAATTAAAATTAATAAATTTGTATTAAAAAAAAGAACCAGTCCACAACAAATTACTTTTGGAAACTCATTATTAAATATCAAATTATATTTAATATATAAAATTTATAACAATTTAATTTCATTATTTTATTATTAAAAATTGTATAGATCACAACAAACTGTGGAATATTCTTAATGAGATGGTAATACTAGACCACATTATATGTCTCCTGAGAAACTTGTATGTAGGTCAAGTAGCAACAGGTCAAGAAAGAACTGGACATAGAAGAATGGACTGGTTCAAAACTGGGAGAGGATTACATCAATGTTTTATATTGTTACCTGCTTTACTTATGCGCAGAGTACATCATGCGAAATTCTGGGCTGGATGAATCACAAGCTGGAATCAAGATTGCTGGCAAAAATACCAACAACTTCAGATATGCAGTTGATACCACTCTTATGTCAGGAAGTAAAGAGGAACTAAACAGCCTCTTGATGAAGTTGAAAGAGCAGAGTGAAAAAAGCTGACTTAAAACTCAGCATTCAAAAAATAAAGATCATGGCATCTGGTGCTATCAGTTAATGGCAAACAGATGGAGAAAATGTGGAAACAGTGTCAGATTTCATTTCCTTGGGCTCCAAAACAATGTAGACAGTGACTGCAGCCACAAAATTAAAAAACTCTTGCTCCTTGGAAGAATAGTTTTCACAAACCTAGGCAGTGTATTAAAAAGCAGACATCATTTTCTGACATAGGTCTGTATAGTAAAAGCTATAGCTTTTCCAGTAGTCACGTATAGACGTGAAATCTGGACATAAAGAAGGTTGTTCACCAAAGAACTGACACCACTGAACTGTGGTGCTAGAGAAGACTTTTGAGAGTCCCTTGGACAGCAAGGAAATCAAATCTGTCAATACTAAAGGAGATCAACCCTGAAGATTCATTAGAACTGATGCCGAAGCTGAAGCTCCAATACTTTGGCTACCTGATGCAAAGAGCTGGCTTATTGGAAAAGACCCTGATTCTGGGAAAGATTGAGGGCAAGAGGAGAAGGGGGTGACAGAGGATGACATAGTTGGATGGCATCACTGACGCCATATAAGCAAACTCAGGGAGATAGTGGAGGACAGAGAAGCCTGGCATGCTGCAGTTAATCAGGTCATAAAGGGTCAGACACAACTTAGTGACTGATCAACAACATTGTTAAAAATATTTCCTTGGACCACAATTTACTCAATCCAGATTTTTTAGATGAACAGTATTTTTTTCCTAAAATTTTATTATTTTAAACTTTATTATGTTGGACATTCTTATAGATAAATCACTCTATATACTTTTTCCCATAAAAATCACTATCTAAAGATTAAATAGCCAAAAAGCATAGGTAGTCTTAAGCTGTTCATTATGAAGATACTGAATTACACTGTGATAAATAGCTTGTAGTATAGTTTTGAGTTATCCAAATTCTCAAATGCCCATGACTCTGAATTACTTGTAGAAGGTCAATTATATGCAAAGAAAGACTAATTTCATGTTATATAGTATAATTTTAAGGGAAATTAATTTTAAATGCCTTGATATTTTATGTCCCTTCTCAGTACAAAATAAAATGCATAATAGCATGATTAATTTATATAGTACGTCAAACTCTGTAGTTCAACAGGTATATCATACATTTAGAGACAGGTGCTAACTGGAGAAGGATAATCAGCTCACCAGCTACCCTCAGTGTTGAATGAATTCAGTTGATAATTTTGCCAATCTCAGGCACATTAATCTCAAACATTTGTTTTACAGGACACAAGGAGGCAATCCATATCTGAGCAATGAATTCCAATTATTTTTCGGTAGGTGGCCAATGGGGGAAGAGAACAGTCTCTCTCCTAAACATGGCAGAAATACAATCAGGGACACTCATGTGGAGTATCACTTCTGTATTCATCCCCAATTGTAGGCCGTGTGTGAACTGCGGTGTTGGAGAAGACTCTTGAGGGTCCCTTGGACTGCAAGGAGATCCAACCAGCCCATTCTGAAAGAGATCAACCCTGGGATTTCTTTGGAAGGAATGAGGCTAAAGCTGAAGCTCCAGTACTTTGGAAACCTCGTGCAAAGAGTTGACTCACTGGAATAGACTCTGATGCTGGCAGAGATTGGGGGCAGGAGGGGAAGGGGATGACCCAGGATGAGATGGCTGGATGGCATCACGAACTCGATGGACGTGAGTCTGAATGAACTCCGGGAGATGGTGATGGACAGGGAGGCCTGGCGTGTTGCGATCCATGGGGTCGCACAGAGTCGGACACGACTGAGCAACTGAACTGAACTGAACTGAGAGTGTCAGTTTTAATAAAATAAAAACAGTACTCTTGTAGCAGAGAATTGTGTGTATTATGCTGGTATTTAATGCAATTTGGGTTTCTAGGGCAAGACAGTTCACAGTGAGTAAATGCTTGGATACAGGTGTTCTGGAGCCCTAGACCATCCCAGGGATAACAGATGTACTGAAAAGGTGAAGCAGTTCAGCACTCTACATGGCTTCCTCTTTCTTTTGCAGCACATATTGCAAAAAGTTTACATTTTATACAAGTTTGTCATATAGAAATGGCACATCTTAATGTTTTACTTTTTTAACAAATATATATGCAAACACTGCAATTTCATACTGAATGTCTTAATTATACAGAGCATTCCTAATATTACATGCCATTGCTCTATGTCAAGGGAATGTAGCTTAATTTATATAATCATCTGTGTGAAGTAGGATCCATGAGAGAAATACTGTGGGAATAGGCTTCCAAAGCATTCTGCATATTTTGCCACTGTTTTGGATTATCTGCATTAATATTACACTTCATTAACACAAACAATCAAGAGTTGGCAGTATTGATTGGTATTGTTGCCAAGAAAGCAGAGAGGTAACCTACATTTACATGAATAAAAATGGATTTATGACAAACCCTTGGGCATAGGAGTAAATGTGAAATTCATTTCAAAGCAAACATGTCAGTGAATATATGCTTGACTCAAAGCTCTGTGTAAACAATGGCTACATATTTTTTTATCATTTCATTTGAAAACTAAAGCCATTAACTTTAGTAATCTTTGGTTTATATGTAGACTTTCACAGGAGGGAAAAATACTTGTAAAAATTATGCCATTTGCTATGGCAAGTTTGGGATCAAGATTATCAACTGAAGTTAACTGATTCCCGATCTGACAGACTTATGAGGATTATTTTGCAACAAGATCCATTTCCTAAAGGGTTAACATAATAAAAATGGGAAAGACTCCATTTATTATAACTTAAAGGACCAGGCTTAATATATTCCATTCAATCATATGGTACTTATTGATATCTCTAAAAAAAATACTATTGGGAACTAAATATGTCATATCCTGAAATTAAGAATAATATAACAAAACCTCGCATTTCTAAAATCAAATTAGAAGATGATTTAGATTAAATTTTCAAAGCAGGCCCAATCAATTTTAGACCATAAACATTTAATCTGTCAAGGGCTTAGGGGTATGAGCTTCTGGTGGATGAGTTACATATGATAAAGTTTCATTTTCCAAGAAGGGGAATTCTCAAATTCCCATCTTCGTATTCTTTGATCATGTACTCTGGAAATGAATCTAGGGATTCCTTTAATCCCAGTTCCATAGATGGTTATTGGCTTTTACACAGTAAATGAACATTAATTAGATAAGATTATTCTTTATGATAAAACATTGGAGAGAAAAAAATACTTGAAATGCTTCACTGAGAATCAGAAAGATACATTGCATTATTTCATAGCTCTACTTCACAAATCCTAGGTGCATATGCATTTTCTTGATATCCCATTCTTAGTTAGCTGACTGGCATGTATGAGTTGTGTTTTTTAGTAATAGTTTCTTTTCAAGCACATCTGTTTAAATGTTCATTGTTCTTCACACCTGCATGAGACATCATCTAAGTGAAAGAATGACTGAACAAATGATTCTTTACACTGTAACTTTGCATTTTATATTATGGTATTGAAAACAATTAAACAACGTCATTGTCAAGGATGAGATTACAAGGTGATTACTGTGGCTATGTAGCTTTCAGTGTAAAAAGACCACACTGGGCAGTACATAGGTTATTCTTTACAAGTAGTGCTGTGGAATATAGAAAAGAGAAGAGATACAAGGAAATAAAGCAATGGATAGCCATTATATCTCCAAATTTTCTTACTATTTTTCTCTATTAGAAGTCTCAGCAGCTGTGTGATCACAGATAATAAACAATTTAGGAAAGCAAATATTAGCAGTAGAGTAACATATGGAGAAGGCAATGGCACCCAACTCCAGCACTCTTGCCTGGAAAATCCCATGGATGGAGGAGCCTGGTGGGCTGCAGTCCATGGGGTCGCTGAGAGTTGGACATGACTCAGTGACTTCATTTTCACTTTTCACTTTCATGCATTGGAGAAGGAAATGGCAACCCACTCCAGTGTTCTTGCCTGGAGAATCCCAGGGACGGCAGAGCCTGGTGGGCTGCCATCTACGGGGTCGCACAGAGTCGGACACGACTGAAGCGACTTAGCAGCAGCAGCAGCAGCAGCAGAGTAACATACTACTGGGCTTAACCTGGTAGCTCAGCTGGTAAAGAATCCGCCTGCAATGCAGGAGGCCCCGGTTCAATTCCTGGGTCAGGAAGTTCCCCTGGAAAAGGGATAGGTTACACACTCCAGTATTCTTGCCTGGAGAATCCCCATGGACAGAGAAGCCTGGTGGGCTACAGTCCATGGGGTTGCAAAGAGTCGGGCACTACTGATTAACTAAGCACAGCACAGCAGCACCACACTACTACTAATAAACTAATAAACTACATTAAAATATCACTTAATTTTCAGTGATTTAATTGGCCTTATGTACTTGAGAATTTAGGAGAACACTAAATACACAGTGTGTTCCAACTTCCTGTTTAAAAGTAAAAGAATAAATCAAAAGCAATTCCTTACTATTTATGTCATCTTATATAAATTGTTTAAACTCATACTGCTTAATTCAAAAACTGGGTAGTATAGTAGTTCCAAATTCACAAATAAGTCACTAAGACGATATGCACAGATATATAAAAATGAAAAAGTAGCTGTCATATAGTAAGCATTTAAAAACATGTAGCTATCATCATTATTATCACCATGGTTATTTTTATTTCACTATAATTTAGTCCTGTTATCTCTGCCATATGGGATTGGAAACCAGAAACCAGCATCGATCTAAGGACAACCAAAACAGACTAGGGAAATAATCTCTGTTTTCACTAAGGTGTCTAGGAAAATGAATCTTCCCAAATACATGGTGACATTTTAACCAGCCTCAGTGTCCCAAGGGTTTGAAGTTCAACATTCACATAGAGAGTGCAGCAAAGTTAGAGAGACTTACATAAACAGGAAGAGAAGCAGAATGAGAGAAGCTGAAACATACATCAGAGAAGTCAAGAGAGTAAAAATTAATACCTATTTCAGAGGAGATGATAAGAGATGAGAGTAACTAAAGATAATGTTAGCCCATCAGATCTATTATTTAGTTCCTAATATAAATAAGTTATATTTCACTTCTTGGTCAGGCCATAGCATTTTCATATACTTGCAATTAGCCCTTATCCTTGAAGGAAAGAAGTTTCTGTTTTCTAAAACAGTAAGAGCTCAGGTAACATTTATAATTTCATCTGTTTCCACACTGTTCAAAATAAAGGCCAGAGCTAAGATGACATAGCATAATCATATTTCCATGCCTTGGTAGGCCAAGACTTGGTTGCTCTTTGAAGGTCCAAAATGTCATTTTACCTCACAAAAGCAAGGCCATTACATGTTAGCATTTTCTACACCAAAGAGTCATGTAGAAAATTATGCACATATGCTTGAGAAAGTACAAACTATGACTATCCATTTTTTAAATGAATAGGCATAAAATATTTTAATCCAAATTGGTTTGGTGAACTCTGAGATTGCTTTCTCTTTTTAAGAGGCATTGAAATATTCTGGAATAATTTTCTTCCAATCTAGAGGACAGACACAGGCCTGAAGATTCTGAAAGTGAGAGTGAAGTTACTCAGTCGTGTCCAACTCTTTGGGACCCCATGGACTGTAGACCACCAGGCTCCTCCATCCATAGGATTTTCCAGGTAGGAGTACTGGAATGGGGTGCCATTTCTTTCTCCAGGGGATCTTCCCGACCCAGGGATCGAACCCAGGTCTCCAGTATTGTAGAGAGACGCTTTACCATCTAAGCACCAGGGAAGATCTTGGGAACACTACAAAATACAGAACTTCTTCAAGCCCTTTGAATCAGAGTTTACCTGCCAGAGATGCCCTGTAACTAGTTAGGTTTATGATAAAACATAATACATCTAAACCTGAGTTATGGTGAAAAGACACTGATATTAGAAGACATAAGGCTGGCTATATGACTATATCTGCATCTCTGAGAAAGTAATTTAATTTCCCTGCTACTCAATTCCCTAATCTCTAATGAGATATGGTTATAAAAGATTGCCTACAGTAACCTCTCCAATCTTCCAATCTGTAAATTAGCTTGTCAAGTCCCTGACATATCAGAATAATGCAGATGATGTTGCTACACTAAACTTAATTTTATATCTTGGGACTGTTTAATCCAACCAAGCAATCATGCTCTAAATGTGATTTTTAAAACTGACACACACAGTCAGCTGAGATGCTGAGAGGTGACACATTTTATCATTGTTTGCATTGGACACAGTTTTGTCAGTTCTGAATATGTTCAGTATCGTATTAATAAATTATGCAAATATGTAAATATTCCTATGTTACACTAATTCTGTAAAAAAAAAAAAATGGGGAATTTTAGGTCAACAAGGTTTTGTAACTTAAGAAGATTTTTTCTCTGAATTGGCTTTCAGCCTTTGTCTGCCTGTTTTTTTTCCATTGAATTTGAAAAAAAAAAAAATGTTCCCAGGTAAAATGAATAGTCCAGAGTTTATGATTAGGGTTAATATGGCATTCATGGATAGTACAATTTTCCAATGGCAATGAAGATTTGGGTTACATCCAAACTCTACCATTAGTAATTTTTTCCACCTGATTTCAGACTTTCTTTCTTACTAATCACATGTACTTAAGAAAGCTAAATGCATCAGGGAAGGGATGCTTATAGTGAAATAGAAACAGTGAGGTCAGCACTGTTATCAAGGGAGGAGCAGCACTTTCCACACTCCTTTCCTTCCTCTCTCAGTTTTCATAAACCCTCTTTACTTCATGAGATTTCCCCTTGAGAGAAAATCTGCAGGTAATTGCCTCCTCCCTTCTCAGCAGTCCTCTGGAACCACGATTATGCTTCAACTATGGTAACTACAAAAAGCACAATTTACAGTAATTATGCTTACAAATATTCTCCACACTAGAGTGTAAATGCCTTGAAGACAAAAAATCATATTTCTCCTTTATATGTCATGTCTGACTCTTTGTGACCCCATGGACTGTAGCCCACCAAGTTCATCTGTCCATGGGGATTCTCCAGGCAAGAACACTGGCATGGGTTGCCATTCCCTCCTCCAAGGGATCTTCCCAACCCAGGGATCAAACTGAGGTCTCCCACATTACAGGCAGATTCTTTACTGTCTGAGCCACCAGGGAATCCCATATATCCTAGCACACCTCCTTAAAATAAGAACTCACCGAATATTTGTTAAATTATACAAACCTGGAATCCTGAGGCTTAATTTCCTCTGTCCTGTGTGTGCTCAGACACTTGGTCTGTTCAACTCTTTGTGACCCCATGGACTGTAGCCTTTAGGCTCCATGGAATTCTCCTGGCAAGACTACTGGAGTTAGTTGCCATATCCTCCTCCAGGATATCTTCCTGAGCCAGGGATGGAAGCCACGTCTCTCGTGTCTCCTGCATTGGCAAGCGAACTCTTCACCACTGGTGCCACCTGCTGACCGTCAACTCTTTTCCTCTGCTGATCATCAGCATTCAGAGTATCTGACTCACTTTAGAATGGAGGATATTTAATGGTTTATTGAATGAGACAGATTCTGAATGACCAATTATTTTATTCAATTTATAGGACTGTCTATTTAGTAATTATCCTGTAATTTTTCTGTAGATTTTGTCAAGTCTTGGTATCAAGACTATGCTGTTCTCATAAAATGAGTTGGCAAGTATTCCTCTTTGTTCTTTCTGAATTTGTGTGAGGTTACCAATATTTCTACCTTAATAATTTGTGCAAACTCGTCTATGAAGTATTTAATATTGTAGCTTTTCTGTTGGAAAGCTTTGTTTAGGATTCAGCTTTCTCAGGAGGTATAAGATTATTTAGATTTCTCTATTTCCTCATGAGTTATTTTTGGTTAATTCTGTTTTCTATGGATTTTATCCATTTTATGCAAACTGCTAATTATGATATAAGCTTTTTCATTATGTATTTTACTGTCTTTATTTTAAACAGTAATAGTGATGATTAATTTCATATAATACATTTCATCCATTTTAAGTATACAGTGTACTACATTTTTTACCAAGGGCAAAATTTAGAAATAGTTTATATGAGAAACATATGAGAAGTAGTTTATAAACATTAAAAATCCACCGATGGGTATTTTAAAATATATACAGTCATATAGGCACAACCACAATCAAAATACAGAATGTTCCCACTGCCCCAAATATTGTTCTCATGACTTTTTGCAGGCAGTTACCTTGATCTATCTCTTTGCTCCATGAAACCCTTAATCTGCTTTCTTTTATTATAATACTGCCCTTTCTAGAATTGAAAAGAAATTGTACTATATTCAGTTGGTAGTCTAAAGAATTTTCCAGGCCAGAGTACTGGAGTGGGTAGTCGTTCACTTCTCCAGGGGATCTTTCCAAGCCAGGGATCGAATTGAGGTCTCCCACGTTGCATGTGTATTCTTTACTCAGCGGAGCCACCAGGGAAGCCCAAGAATACTGGAGTGGGTAGTCTATCCCTTCTCTAGCAGATCTTTCCAACCTAGGAATCAAACCAGGGTCTCCTGCATTGCAGATGGAGTCTTTACCGGGTGAGCTACCAGGGAAGTCCATGGTCTCTCTCTTTGCTTCATGAAACCCTTAATCTGCTTTCTTTTATGATAACTGTGCCCTTTCTAGAATTTAAAAGAAATGGTTGGCCTTGAAAAACATGGAATGGAATTGCATGGATCCATTATATGCAGATTTTATTCCAACAAATATGTACTAAGTTACCACACAATTTGTGATTGGTTGAATCTGTGCACGGAGAACTATGGAGACAGAGAGCAAATATAAAGCTTTACCTGGATATTCAATTACATGGAGGGTCAACATTCTTAACCCCCTGTGTTATTCAAATGCCAAGTGTAACATGTGATCTTTTGTTTGCCTTCTTTCATTTTCAAAATACTTTTGATATTCCCATGATGATGCATGTATCCATAAGTTTTTTAACATCATTACATACAGTATGTGTCTTTCTTTGTCAGGCTTACATCACTAAGCATAATACCCACTGGGTCTATCAATGTTGTTGCAAATAGGGAAATTTCCTTTTTATGGCTGAGTAATATTCCACTATGAGATAGATATATATCACATCTGCTCTATTCATTCATCTGTTGATGTGCACTTAGGTTGTTTCCATATCTTGACTATTGTAGATAATGTTGCTATTTTGAATATTAGTCTTTTCTCATATTATTTGCAAATATTTTCTACCATTAAATTAATTGTCTTTTTGTTTTATGTATGACTTCTTTTCTTGGAGTCATCTCTGATCCCTCTCTGAGAAATTTCATATTGAATCTCACAGAAATTATTTTGACTAACTTTAAAATATATAGAATCCAAGGACTTCTCAATAACATTATTAAAACAAAGCTGATGATCTAAGCATCATGTTTCTTACCTGGATTAAGATAATCTCCAACTCATCTCCTTAATTTGGTTCTTATCTGTATCAGTCAATTTTTTACCACATCAGCAAACCATAATTCGTATTATGCCACTGCTTTTATTTTTTTTCAAGACATACACTATCAGATCCCCCATTACTTCATTGAACTAACCTACTATTTTTCCCTAACTTTCTCCATGGTATTTGTAGTAACTTGAAAGGCATTTCCCCAATGTATTGCAATGTAATTGTTTTTGAACTGACTCTTCACTTTGGCTGGAATTTCTACCCTGTATCTTCACTGCTACCTCATTCATGTTATTATTCATTTGTATTTCACTATAGCTTTTTCAGTGAGATCTCCCTAAATAACCTATTTAAACATGAACTTCCTTCTGCAAATAAAGACTCATTTCCCTACTTCATTTTTATTCTTACAGCACTTATTGTTCCCTCACCCAACACATGTACACAGTGTGTTCACACACACACACACACACACACACACACACAGAGTTTGTATTCATTTTATAAAATACAGTCTCCATTATAGCATTATAGCAGGATATGTGTTTTCATCTACTTGTTCACTACTTTACTTCAAATGCCTGACAAAATGGTATGCTCTCAATAAATGTCTTATATAACTGAATACATTAATGAATCTAAATTATACTGTCACTGTTACTGTTGTCACTAATATAATAAGATCTCAGTTTCTCTCTGGCCTCATTTCCAATGGAGTGAATATTTTAAATTCAGAAACACAAAATGTATCTCTGATTCTCTGTGAACCATTAAGTTTTTCAAATAATGCAGACACTGAAATGATCTTATAAAACCTACTGAGGCAATTTATTTCTCTAAAATTACAGAAGATAAGTAAAGAAAATCAGAATGTTGAAAACGTTCCTTCAAAATGAACTTACAAAAACCCTAGGTCAAAAAAAATACCAATAGTGAATTGTATCTGCCATTGAAAGCTAACACATTACAGAGTTGAAATAATAAAATTAATTCACTAAACACATCACATAATGGTTGTTTGACCAACTCAACCTCTGTATAACACTAGGTACTCAGTTGTTTCCACATATTTTAAAGGGCACCTTTGATAATATGGAAGTTGCTACTGAGTGAGACTGTACTGTGCTTACTTAATAACAGACAAAGAGCTAAACTATAAGTAAAATAAGTTTCCTGTCAATAATAAGTATAGAAAATTATAATTTCTCAAGCAGAGAATATTAGAAATATATTCTAACTAAATAGCAGGAGGGATTTTAATTTGGGAAACATGAAGGATATGTGCTTATAATGGAAGACAGTTGCATACTCTTAATTGTTTATTTTATATGTGTCTGACTAAAATTTCATACAAATAAACATGTAATATAAGCATTTAGTGCCCTCTTTGTCATTAAACTAAACTCAGGTCATTTAAAAGAGTTCATGAACCAGATTAAAAATAATTGTATATGAAAATTATTGTAAAGAAAACATCAAGAATAAGATTTAAAAAAATACAGAGATATCTGACATGTTTGCTAACTACATAGATGGAAAGGAGAATACTTGCTATGAGCCTACTGTTTAGATCATTTTTTAATTTACTTTATGATAAACACACAATTCAATAGCTTAATACTTGTGTCACATTAAACTGTTTGCAGAAAATTAACAGGTGAATCACATAGACATACGACTGCTTTGGATTTAATAAACATATGAATCTAAAGCTCCATCACCTTCTTACCTATGGACTTACTAGAAAATACTTGAAATATCACTCTTTTAACCTATGTACTAAGATAAGAAGAAAAAAGAACATATATAACTATTGGAAAAATAGGGGCAGAATCCTCCATATGTGTTTAATGTGCTTTTATATTTGAAAGATAAAAAAAATATTAAAAAACATTGTAAATGCTCAAAACTGTTCAAGTTAGGCTTCAGTAGTGCATCAACCTAGAACTTCCACATGTACAAGCTGAGTTTAGAAAAGGAATAAGACCAGAGATCAACTTGCCAACATCCATTGGATCATAGAAAAAGCAAAAGGATTCAAAAAAAAAAAAAAAAATCTACTACTGTTTCATGGACTACACTAAAGCCTTTGACTGTATGGATCACAACAAACTGGAAAATTCTTAAAGATGAGAAAACCAGACCACCTTACCTGTCTTCTGAGAAACTTACACAAAGGTCAAGAAGCAAGAGTTATACCCAGACATGAAGCAACAGACTGGCTCAAAATTGGGAAAGGAGTATGTCACATTGCTTATTTAACTTCTATGCAGAGTACATCATGAGAAATGCCAGGCTGGATGAATCCCCAGGTGGAGTCAAGAACTGGGTGAAATAACAACCTCAGAATTATTAAAAACAGTCTGCATAGATGATACCACTCTTAATGACAGAAAGAGAAAAGGAATGAAAGAGCCTCTTGATGACGGTGAAAGAGGAGAGAGAAAAAGCTGGCTTGAAACTCAACATTCAAAAAACTAAGATCATGCCATCTGGTCTGATCACTTCACAGTAAATAGATGGAAAAGTGGAAATAGTGAAAGATTTTATTTCGGGATTTGAAAATCACTCTGGACATAAAATTAAAGATACTTGCTCTTTGGAATAAAAGCTATGACAACCTGGACAGCATATTAAAATGCAGAGACATCACTTTGCTGACAACAGTTCATATAATCAGAGCTATGGTTTTACCAGTAGTCATGTATGGATGTGAGTGTTGGACCATAAAGAAGGTTGAGCACTGAAGAATTGATGCTTTTGAATTGTGGTGCTGAAGAAGACTCTTGAGTGTCCCTTGGACAGAAAGGAGATCAAACCAGTCAATCCTAAAGGAAAACAACTCTGAATAGTCATTGGAAGGACTGATGGTGGAACTCCAATCCTTTGGCCACCTGATGCAAAGAGCCAACTTGTTGGAAAAGACACTGATGCTGGGAAAGATTGTGGGTAGCAGAAGAATCGGGCAACAGATGATGAGATGATTGGATAGCATCATGGACACAATGTGCATGAGTTTGAGCAAACTTTGGGAAATAATGAAGGACAGGGAGCCCTGGTGTGCTACAGTCCTTGGGGTTGCAAAGAGTCAGATACAACTTAGCTAACGAACAACAACACAGAAAACTCACAAATTGGCTAATTAAGTAAAGTTAAAAATTTTATTTGCTGGGTTTTCCTTTACACAAATCCATACACATGAAATATATTCTATATAGTTATATGATAACATAAACACATGAAAAAGGTAACAAACAAGAAACAACCAAAATTTTTTTCATGGAATATATTTTATCAAATATTTTCTGTTTGCTTTTTGGTCTACTATGAAATCACAACACTTATTTGTGCATCCTCCATGTACCATAGCAAATGCTTTATGATCAGCAAATTCATACATTTACTTTACTGTGAAACTGTAGATATTAATCAAACAGTTAGCCTCAATGTCTTTGAGGATTAAAGTTATTAACTGTTAAAATATAACTAACCATTTGACAAGAGGTTATATTTTCCCACTAACAGTGAAAATAATTGCTTTTTATCAAGATAATGGACATGAATGGGCAAAGTTTGCGAGATGGTGAGGGATAGAGAGACCTGGCATGGGGTCACAAAGAGTTGGACATGACTGGGCAACTGAACAAGATCATCAAAATGTTAAAAAAAATATTAACTGCTACCAATGAAGTCTAATATCATCAATAACTTTCTATTTCTTAATAACCTAAAGCACACATACACTAAAACCCTAAACAATGTACTTTTTAAAACTGGAATATGGGTGGCCATATGAGAAACAAACTCTGGCATAACAAGTTTCTAACATCTTCCTGGATACAACAAAGGTGTTCTTAAAAAAGAAAGCAAGACAATAAAATTCTGAGATTCCCATTGACATATTTTAATTAGAAGTAAGGTTGTTTACAGTCTTGGGTAGAAAAACAACAAAGTTTGAGCTAAAGCAAGAGATCTGGTAAAGTTTACCAATTTTTTTGTGCTTCCTGGAGTTGTTGATTTGGCAATACTCCCTGGGATTATATTAGGAATGGTGAAAAATTCAGTATCTGACACAGAGGAAAAAATAGAGATAACACAATAAATTCATATAACAAACATATATCAAATGCATTTAAGAGAAAATATAAAAATATGTGAAGAACAAAGACAGTAAAGGTAATTCCCAAAGCAGAAGACCCACTACATTAAACTAAAATCAGAGTGTTAGAAAGATTTAAAATTTCACTGAAGTGAAAGAAAAAGTGTGTCTTTATTGTAGAGTCAAACCTTAAAATGGAAAACAGCATGAAAGATATAAAGATACAGATGGGAGCTGACTGAAATCTTATTCAATTTGGTGTCTCCTTCCAAGAAAAATAATACAAGATTTTAAATACAAAATTAATTATGAGAGTATAAGAAAGTGTAAGAAAAAAACACAACAAATTACAAATTCAATTTTATTGAATAGTAACAAAAATAAAGAGTATATTTCCATTAATTAACTTCATCATTATAAACTGTTTTTACACTTACAGATAGCATTTTCATTGCCTTCGACAAAGAACTGTATCAAAGAGTTTTTGCTTTGTTTTCTTTTTTTTGCTTAGTTTTCTCAGAGACATAATGGTAATTATTTCCTTTAGTATAGGTTACTATTTAATATTTATACTTTAGATCATTTATTTCAGCTTTTCAACATGCTATTAATAATATCATGTATATTTTTAGCATTTGTTGGCAATTTCAGGAAAACGTCTATTCAAGTTTGTAGCTCCTCCCCTCAGCATTTGAGTCTTCCATAGTGTAGCTTCTAGCTCCACACTTTTCAAGCTGCTTCTTTTCTCACTCTGTAATTTGGTTGCTGGGTGCCATGGAACATACTCAGATGTACCATGATCACTGCATCTAGATTTTAATGATTGATGGCTAATTAGTAGCACAAGAAGAAGTAGGGTTATTCTTGAAAGTGATTTTGACACCAGGATAGATGAAAATAATTTAGCTACATATAAAAATGACTGTGAATCACAAAGAAAAAAAATCACTGAAACTAAAACAAGCTGAATTTTTACTTAATCCAATTCCTCTAATACCTAAAGCCACACCAACGTCTCTTTATATGTCAAAGTGAAAGTCAGTGGAATAAGACACAGGTCTTAACGCACTGAAGATAAAATGTCATATTTTTATTTTTTTAGATCTACGTGATATACTGTTAATCAGTTAAATTGAAACTTATTTTCCCTTAGTTTAATGGTGTATGTGCTTTGGATGAAGTCACATTTGAATAAGGAAAAGATTTTTTGGTCATCCAGCTTGTCAAACAACTTCTGGGGTTGGCCTCTGATACAAGCATTATTCAAAGGCCAAACACAAATCATTTTGGTAAGTTCTGGAGGAGGAAAATATGACCTATATATATTGCAACAACCCTGAAGAAGGCTGTTATGATGGGGAGATGCTTCCAAACCTGAATATACAGATGGAATGTTCTTGTCTAATGTACATAGGTGAAATTAAACCTATAAGTAATTTTTCTAACAGAAGGGAATTAAAGGAATATTGGGTAATTTAAAAAAAATAACAAAACTGTCAAAGATTATGGCTGCAAATGAAATTAAATACTATACATTATGATAAACAGAAGGTAGAGAAAAAATATGAAAGAATGATTTGATTTTTCATTTTAGTAGCCATGTGATATGATCTAACTTTAAAACACATTTTAAATAATAACTTTCAAATAATCTTGACTCCAACAATCTTAAAGAAATGATCCCCATCATCACTCAGGTGAAGTACAGTATGGCATATCCAAATACAATGCAAGAAAGCTACTAAAAATATGAGGTAGATTTGCATAGAGTGGCAAAAAATTATCCAGCATTATTAAATAACAATAATAAAAACATAAGTCTAAGGTGTGTGCTACAAAATTATACACATGCATATATATTTGAATCTGTATATATATATATACATATACACACATATATAATATTTTAAATAAGTCAAATGCCTTATTTACATATGCATTTAAATATTGATTTGAAAAAGAAGGGAAGACTTCAGAATGATATGCCAACTGTTAATAGAAATTAGTTCTGATAATGATTGAGTAATAGAGAAGTTAAACAAAACTAAATTGGGAAAATGGAATATTTTTACTGCTAAGCTAAATAATTATATATTACTTAAATTAGAGAAAATGAGCATGTTTTATTTCAAGATTTATCACTGGTGATGGTGAATAAGATTTGGCACTAATCCTCAAAGAATTCACACTGATAAAGTAGACAGATATGTCAATATAGTTTTTTTAAAATCTTTCATTCTGAACAGATTTTTCAATACTTAAGACCATGGGTTCCATGTACTTTATTACAGATATAGTGATGAAGATACCAGACAAAATATTCTTTCACATCATAGTCAACACAACAGAGTAATGCACAAAGGTTGCTGAAGCTCAGAGAATGTTCTTACTAGGGGAACAGTCACTAGAAAAGGTTTCCAGAAAAATGTAACATAAGAAGTATCTAAAAGAGTGTTTGTTATCTACATAAAGGGGAAAGACTTTTCTGGAAAAGAGGCAAGACATTAAAACATGTGGAGGTATATTTGGGGAATATCAAATAAAATAGTATGATCTTTTCTTGGGGGGTGCTCCATTCTTTTTTTTTAATTAATTAATTTTTTTATTGAAGGATAATTGCTTTACAGAATTTTGCTGTTTTCTCTCAGACCTCAATATGAATCAGCCATAGGTACATATATATCCCCTTCCTTTTGAAATTCTCCCCCATCTCCCTCCCCATACCACCTCTCCAGGTTGATACAGAGCCCCTGTTTGAGTTTCCTGAGCCATACAGCAAATTCCTGTTGGCTATGTATTTTACATGTGGTACTGTCTGTTTCCATGTTACTCTTCCCATACATCTCATCCTCTCCTCCCCTCTCCTCATGTCCATAAGCCTATTCTTTATGTCTGTTTCTCCATAGTTGCCCTGTAAATAAATTCTTCAGTACCATTTTTCTAGATTCCATATAGATGCATTAGAATAAGTATTTAACTTTCTCCTTCTGACTCACTTCATTCTCTATAATAGGTTATAGGTTCATCCACCTCATTAAAAATGACTCAAATGTGTTCATTTTTATGGCTGAGTCATATTCCACTGTGTATATATTCCACAACTTCTTTATCCATTCATGTGTCAATGGACATCTAAGTTGCTTCCATATTCTCAGTTCAGTTCAGTCGCTCAATTGTATCCGACTCTGCGACCCCATGAACTGCAGCATGCCAGGCCTCCTGTTCCATCACCAACTCCCAGAGTTCACTCAAACTCATGTTCATTGAGACGATGATGGCATCCAGCCATCTCATCCTCTGTCATCCCCTTCTCCTCCTGCCCCCAATCCCTCCCAGCATCAGATTCTTTTCCAGTGAGTCAACTCTTCACATGAGGTGGCCAAAGTATTGCAGTTTCAGCTTCAGCATCAGTCCTTCCAAAGAACACCCAGGACTGATCTCCTTTAGGATGGACTGGTTGGATCTCCTTGCAGTCCAAGGGACTCTCAGGAGTCTTCTCCAACACCATAGTTCAAAAGCATCAATTCTTCAGCACTCAGCTTTCTCCACAGTCCAACTCTCACATCCATACATGATCACTGAAAAAACCTTAGCCTTGACTAGACGGACCTTTATTGGCAAAGTAATGTCTCTGCTTTTTAATATGCTATGTAGGTTGGTCACAACTTTTCTTCCAAGGAGTAAGCTTCTTTTAATTTCTTGGCTGCAGTCACCATCTGCAGTGATTTTGGAGCCCAAAAATGTAAAGTCTGACAATGTTTCCACTGTTTCCCCATCTATTTCCCATGAAGTGATTGGACCAGATGCCATGATCTTCATTTTCTGAATGTTGAGCTTTAAGCCAACTTTTCACTCTCCTCTTTCACTTTCATCAAGAGGCTTTTTAGTTCTTCTTCACTTTCTGCAATAAGGGTGGTGTCATCTGCATATCTGAGGTTATTGATATTTCTCCCAGCAAACTTGATCCCAGCTTATGCTTCCTCCAGCCCAGCATTTCTCAAGATGTCCTCTGCATATAAGTTAAATAAGCAGGGTGACAATATACAGCATTGATGTACTCCTTTTCCTATTTGGAACCAGTCTGTTGTCCCATGTCCAGTTCTAACTGTTGCTTCCTGACCTGCATACAGGTTTCTCAAGATATTTACAATTGTTATGCCTTCCTCTTGGATTGATTTCTTGATCATTATGTAGTGTCCTTCTTTATCTCTTGTAATCTTCTTTATTTTAAGGTATATTTTGTCTGATATGAGGATTGCTACTCCGGCTTTCTTTTGCTTCCCATTTGTATGGAATATATTTTTCCATTCTCTCACGTTCAGTCTATATGTGTCTTGAGGTCGGAAGTGGGTTTCTTGTAGACAGCATCTATATGGGTTTTGTTTTTTTGTATCCATTCAGCCAGTCTATGTCTTTTCGTTGGAGCATTTAATCCAGTTACATTTAAAGTAATTATTGATTTATGTTCCTATTGACATTTTCTAATTGCTTGGGGTTGATTTTGTAGATTTTTTTTCTTCTGTTTAATTTTTTGACTATATAAGTCCCTTTAACATTTGTTGTAAAGCTGGTTTCATGGTACTGAATTCTCTTAACTTTTGCTTGTCTGAAAAGCTTTTTATTTATCCATCAATTTTGAATGAGATCCTTGCTGGGTACAGTAGTCCTCTCAACATATTTGTTGAGAGGAAAGGAGAGAAAGAAACGAAAGAAAGAATAGCTATGCAAAGTTAAACAGAAGTAGATAAAGAAGATTTACATATGTTGAAGTTTAACTGCAAGAGGGAAAGAACAGTATTAAAAGCAAACAAAGGAACAAATGTATAACAATAAAAGGAATAAATTTATAAAAATAATGTTTAAAACTTAAAATTAAAAAAGATAAAAAAAGAGGAAAACTCCATAGAACTGCAAAAGCCCAATGTAGAGGTAGAGGTTTATGTGAACAATAGAAAATGTGACTGAGAGAAAAGAAAAAAAAAAAAGCTCAATAGCTTAATTGGATTGTATAGTGCCAATAAAATTGCCAACTATAACAGAGGGAGAAAAAATGGGGAAAAAGAAAAAAGTCACAAAAAATCTACAAATCAAGTCAAAAGATAATAATAATAAATGTTTTCTTGAGTCACTGCTGTCAGAGTCCTTTCCCATGCTGGGAATCACAGTCCACCTCAGCTCCCTAGGATGCCCTGTCACACTGCGCTGATCTCTGGACCTGCCGTGGTGGCAGCTCAGATTCTAATCTGGTCCTACTCCTGTGTGTTCTTGCCTCCAATGTCCACAGCTACCAGAGCTAGTGTGTTTTCTTTTGTGCAAGCTCTCAATGTCCTTTCATATATCCCATAGACAGAGTCTGCTTAGTGGATTGTGTAGATTTAATCTGCAGCTTGTACAGCTGGTGGAAACGTTTTGGGTCTTCTTCCTTAGCCACACTGCCCCTGGGTTTCAGTTGAGGTTTTATTTCTATCTCTACGTGTTGGTCATCCACTGGGGTTTAGCTCCTGAGGCTGCCGTGGAGGGCTTGGGTTTGCCCATGTGAGGGCCACGTGTGGAAGTGGTGCAGCTGCTTGGGTCACAAGGATTCTGGCAGCACCAGTTACTCAGGGGGGTAGCGGCTAGGGTAGTAGGAAATATAGTGTTCTAGAAGAGTATGGCAACCAGTATTTGTCAATACACTCCAGTATTCTTGCCTGGAGAACCCCTTCTTGGACAGAGAAGGCTGGAAGGCCACAGCCTACAGGGTCGCAAAGAGGCCAGGACCAAAGTGACCCTGAGCACAGAAACACAGGATTTTTTTTTTTTTTTTTCTGGTGGCAGCTCTGCTGCAGTGACAGCTGAGCATGAAGGTGCTGAAATTGCTTGGCTTGTGGGGACCCTGGTGGCACCAAGTGTTCAGGGACAAATACTTCTTTCCTGTCAAGAGTTATGGCCTTTTTTCAAACATCTTGTAGCTGGCGATCAGAAGGCCTCTTTGGCCAGTCTTTCTCCGTAGCTCTGCCCATTCAGGCATTTGGAGGGATACTTTGCCTGGGGTCCTTCTCTGTTGTTCAGCATGTCAGGCACATAGAAGAGCCCCTCTGACTGGGGTCCTACTCTGTAGATCAGTGCATCAGGCACTTAAAGGGGCACTCTGTGTGGGGTCCTACTCTGTAGTTCAGTGCCTCGTTCGATGGGCCAGCCTCTCTATTGTTCAGCTGCTGATGCTGGCATGTGGAGAGAGAGAGGTTATGGTGATGGCTCCACCCCTATGTGTTACTCAGCAGTATCACCTTGCTTCCATAGCTGCCTGACTTTCATCTACAGGCATTTTCCACCACAATCTCCCTCATATCCCCTCTATCCATCTCTCTGCAGTCAACAGCAGCCCTTACATTGGGATTGCTCCACAATCCCTAAACTCCAGCTCCCAGCTGCTGCCCCTTCCTGGAGACCCACGTTCCTTCCTGGCATATGTATGGCTGCGGCAAGGACTGTCCGATTTTCATCCCATTTAGGCTACCACAGATCAGCTGTTTCAGTCTCAGCCTTAAATGTTTCTCCTCTGACTCAGACAATTGCCCTGCTGTGGGGATCGGACCCCTGCTTCAGTTCCCCCACCTGCTGAGGGCAGGTCCATTGCTACTAACACTCCTGTTTTTCCCCCTAGTTCCTTCATCCTACCGACCTTTGCATGGTTGTATACACTCTTTTCCACTGGTCAGGCCCTCCTGTCCACTGTTAGCTGGTGTTCTGCATGCATTTCTGTGTCTGAAGGTGTATTCCTGATGTATCCATGGAGAGAGATGTACTCCATGTCCACCTACTCCTTCGCCATCTCGTTCTTCCATGATCTTTTTGAGTTATGAGAATTGAGGAACTAAAGGAACTAAAAAGAGGTCAACTGTAAAAGAATTTAAGCCAGGGCAGATTTTTGTTCTTATATTTTCCTCACAGGAAGAATGAAGAATGGTGTTTTAAAAAGACTGTTACAAAGATGAATAGGAGAATGAAACAAAAGAGGAATATAGAGGACAGAAAACTCTAATTTAGAGAAAGAATTCAGTACAAAACACAATGGACAGCGACATTTGTGATGGCATCATAAACTTAGGATTCAACAGGCATTAGAAAGTATATCAGTAGGACTAAGCCATACAAATATGAGGGAATACATGTGATTTATTTTTTTTGTAAAAATAATTATTTAGTAAACATGATGACACATTTCTAGATTATAATAGATTTGTTTTTGTATTTCTTACAAAAAGCCAGTTTACAGACTCATTAAAAAATTCCTGAGGATTTAAATAGCTCAGTTGGTTAAGAATCTGCCTGCAATGCAGGAAACCCCAGTTTCATTCCTGTATAGGGAAGATCCGCTGGAGAAGGGATAGGCTACCCTCTCCAGCATTCTGGGTTTCCCCGTGGCTCAGCTGGTAAAGAATCTACCTGCAATGTTGGAGACCTGGGTTTGATCCTTTGGTTGGGGAGATCCCCAGAAGCGAAAGGCTACCCACTCCAGCATTCTGCCCTGGGTCACAAAGGGTCTGACTGGACTGAGCGACTTTCACTTTATTTCAATTACCTACTAAATGGACAGAAAATCAACAACTCTTTTAGGTTGGGCACAAATTTATTACTGTCTGTGTTGTCCATTTACTGGACTATACAGGAAAAAAAAACTGTATATATCAATTTGAGAATCCAAAGTTTTGGCTTAAAACACGTACACACACACACATACCTTGCTCAGAGTGACATCATAAAACACATAAAATAAGGTTGAAAATGAAGTTTCTTCCTTCAGAGATAGTCAATTTCAAACAAAATTTTTTAATCAATTGCAAAATTCATGTGGGAGATCACAGTTAATTCAGTAGAAAGTATCTAATTATTATGTATTTATAAGAAATGTATGTTCATAACCATCCATATCCATAGTTTAAAGATTCAAAAACACTGCTAAATTTTAAGAAAATAGTGTTAGTTTTATTAATTCAGTTTATCCTAGCATGATTATAGAGATTAGCATTTGTTCTAAAGTACAACCTTCAAGATTTAAGTAGGAAATAATATTATAGTTTATACTGATATTCATTTAGAGATATTTTTTGTAATAAGAAAGGATTTGTGACATATGAGTCAATATGTTCAGAGTTCAATTGTTCATTGGAGAATTCCTTTCTTGAGAAATAGATTAGTAAATGAACTGAACTGCAAGTTTTAATTGAAGCATTATTTATTTATATATGCATTAAAGGGATACATGAGTAACTGCATAAAGCTAATTTAATCTTTAACACAATCTAAGTCTTTAACATATAATTCATTCCCAAATTTAATTTGTGCACATATATAATTTCTGAATGTTTTTGCGATTTTGTTTCAAATAAGCAATTCTTTCCTTGACGGCCAGTGTAAAGCAGCAGAAGTAATACTTCGGAGCAAAGCTATTAGCAAGTCATATCTGGACAGGAATTATTTCCCTCTAATTATATCTGTTCTCATGATGAGCTTCCTTTCAATATTACTCATATAACATTTTTACAATTAAAAGCTAATTGTAAAAATTTATGGTGAAAGAGAAAAAAATCTGCATCCATTACTATTCTGTCATATGACATTAAATAAATTAAGTTGTCTTCATTTAAGTGAATCCAGGAAATAGAAATCTGACATAGTCTCAACTAACTAAACCAGGATATCTGAGTTTACCACCTACAGGTGATAATTATTTTTATAATAAGATATTTTCCACTTCTGAAAAGAGTTCAAGAGAATTTCAAATATCAATCAAAATGTGGTAAACTACAAATAGGATTTAATTTGCAATATTTTATTTAGAATATGACTTTACAAATTTTGAAGAAAATGTAGTAAAATGGTAAGTAAAGACAGGATAAAAAAATCACTAAGGATCTTTAAGGAACAAATATTAGGTTAACAAAGAAAGGTAACTATATAAATAGTTTTTCTAATTTTAGTACTTAGTCATTTACCACAATGTCAACAGTTATCAGTAATTCAATTGCAAAATTTAAAAAGGCACTTATTTTAAACGATTCTAGCTAGGAAGGGAAATGAATCAAAACTGTCTGAGCTATTTAAATTATTTTTATCATACAATCTCCCTAAAGGACATTAATTTAATTTGAACAGATCAGAGCAGATTATTGACTGAGACATGGATCCCTAGGTATTTAATAGATAAATGAAGCAGATTAAATTGAAGTCTATCCAATGTGATAACACTGAACGTGGATATTTGTGTTTAGACTTTTTTTTGTCTTAGGACAAATTTAAAGTAGTATTTAAGCATTAACTTTCATTGGATATATTAAGAATATATCAATTGATGGCATTAAAAAATAAAAAGGAAGAACAAAAAACAAGCAACTGATAGATAGTGGTCATTGCTGTCTAACCTGAATGTAAGTCTTTTCCATATGACATAAAAGTGCAAACTTCTTTCTCCATGTGATTGAAGTGATATTTTTCAGATTTCATTACTAGGTAAAGAAGACTCTGATTGTCAATAATTTGGACTCTGGATTCTAAGGCCCTGAATTCAGGAAATAGAAATCTGACTTTGCATACTGCCTCTAAGCATCAGCTATTTCAATTCTAAAATGGTGGTGTAATGTTTAATTTTAATGAGAGTAACCTAAAGTGGAGTAAATATTTCATAATACTTCGAAAACACTTAGCATAGTTCTAGACATCAAGTAAATGTTTTACACTAAGGAAAACATAATAATAATAAAATATAGTAAATAACAGAAATATAGCTCTTGGTTTTATTGATGGCTTAATTCTTTATGTAGCTCCTCATTAAGTGAAAAATGTCAAAATTTTCATTTAACTGTGTAATTGATTAAAGCACCTTGTTTTTATTAAAAATGAATAAAGATCAAATGAGTAATCTGTAAGGGTAAATAGACATAAATTAGTAACTCATGTTACTGTAGCATGATCATATTTCTTCAACAGTTTTGTAAATTTTTACTATGACTTGAACCTTCATTAATCGTGGAAGTCATTCATTCATTTATTCATTCAACAACCAGTCTATTGTCTCTTACACTGTAGACCTCATAGCTTGATTCTGACACTAGTTTGATTTTAACACTAGCAGACCCTCCATTATTGTGTTTTGTTTTCAAATTCAAGGTGCCTAGCAAACTGCTGGCCTCCAAATGCACAGGGTAGAAAGTCATGGAATTCTCAAGAAATGAAAGAACTATGTTTTAATTAGCATGGCATTGTTCCTGGGAAGTTCGGGATCACTGATGGAAAGATTGAGGAGACTAAACCTGATAACTCCTATACTGTATAAAAATTGTAAGGCTAGAACTGGCTAAAAGTAAAGGTGACTATGGGATTTAGATATAAAAAAAGTGCCACGTAATCTTCTTTGTAACCTGGAGAGTCACATTAATGTTAGTAAGATGGGCAGACACTTGTTTGCCCGTTTCATTTTATTTATGATTCTTACCCTAATTGTCTATTTTTACAGTGGTGGAATTTTGCACATCAATGCTCAATTGCATAACTGAACACAAAGAGAAAACAAATACGCTGCTAAGTTAGGAAAATATGTCAGGATAAACAGAGAAGAGAGATGGGGGATTTTGGAAAAGAGCACTTATAATGATGCAGTACTGACTACATACTAGAAAAACAGGAGAAGGATCGGAATGGGAAATTCACTTATGGATAGAAATTTTCTTATGGATTTGTAGGGTCAATGACAAATAAGTGATTTGAAGGGTGAAATGTAATAAATAATGCTGGAATTTATCAATTTAGAAGTAATGGATTTTCTACTCATCTAGGAAAAAAAAGAAATAATATACACATCAATTCATGCTAAAAATCAACAATTAAAAGAGGGAAGGTAATGCACTGAAGAGATTAATGATTTAAGTTATAGATTTCAGTGTTTATTGGTATTTCATTCAAACTTAGCAGTCATATAATGATTCCCCCAGCCATTTCTTATATAAAAAAAATATTCTAACCAAGTCTCTAAGTCTAGTACTGTCCCTACTTAATAATGTTTGATGGTTATGCACACAGATTTGCAAATATCACCAATTTTATTGTCCAATTATAGCAAAATTCAGTAGATGGAAGCCAATGAAACACCTAGCTACTCTCATGAAAATAATCTATTTGAAATAGTTATATGATTAAAAAAAGAATATTTAATAGATTTAGAATATCAACACACATCCTTAAAAGTCAGAGTAATTATTATTCATCCTTGAAGTAATTTTAAATATTATCGTTTTATTAAGTACAAGAGATGATAAAGAAGGATGAATCTGTAGCTTATCATGAAACTTCTGCTTTCAAGGCAAAAAACATCTAAAATGGGAAGAGAAAATATTAAAATAAAGAAAGAATAAATATTCATGCAAGTGATACTGAAGAAATATAGATAATGCTTATACTGAAAGTAAGTGAAAGAGTTTATAATTTCTACTGAACTGAACATAGGAAAAGTAATTACTTGATGGTCAGTTTTACTAACACATTTTAAGAACCTTGGCCTGTCATGGCAAAAGGAGAGCCTGAATTACAGCAGTATTTCACTGCTGCAGTATAAATTTCTATTTTCTTCAGAAGTGAAATTTTTCAGCAGAGAGTTGAAGAAAGAGAAAAAAGAAAGTCTCCTGAGATAAGAAAATAAATGGACTAGATTTGATACCTTAGTGAAAGCTTTTGCTTTAATGTTAATGTATGCTACAATGATAAGGTTATTGGCAAGGACACAAACTTAGCTTTTTATATTTAAGAGTTATACCATGTTGTATGTTTATTTGAAAAATGACAGATGGGCACTTCCATCCATTCCTTCTCTGAGACTGCTTAGGTAAAACGAAGTATCTTGACTAAATAAAATGGGAACAGATGAGAAAATTCCTGGACCTCACTTTCATTCCAGGGCCTATCGTTTTATTCCATACTGTCAAATGAAAGACGCTTTCCCCAGGATAAAAAGGTAATTAATTTGAAAGAAAGACCCTTTCTTTTAATGTTTAGAGAATGTCTTAAATGTTTAGAATTAATTCAGTATCAGTGAGATATTACCTGTTGCTTTTTTGTGTTAAGAAATCATTGGAACAGCTTTCTTCACCTCTAGAGAAGCAGGCAACAAATGGAAAAACAAAAACCTCCATATCCTCATGCTAATCGTCCCATAAATACATACACATTGATTACAAAGATATCACCATCCTAGTCAAAGTCAGTAGATCGGCCTGTATATGTAGATGGTGGGGAAAAACTGAATGTTTTCTCTTTAAGAAAGAGTTAAAACCTAAGCCAAGAGAATGCACTGGTCATAGCAAACATCCTCTTCCCACAACACTAGAGATGACTCTACACATGGAAATCACCAGATGGTCAATACTGAAATCAGATTGATTATATGTTTTGCAGCTGAAGATGGAGAAGCTCTATAAAGTTATCAAAAATAAGACCTGGAGCTGACTGTGTCCCAGATCATGAGCTCATTACTGAAAAATTCAGAATTAAATTGAAGAAAGTAGGGAAAACCACTAGGCCATGTGGGTATGACCTAAATCAACCCCCTTATGGTTACACAGTAGAGGTGACAAATGCACTCAAGGGATTAGATTTGATAGAGTGCCTGAAGAAGTATGGACAGAGGTTCATAACACTGTACAGGAGGTGGTGACCAAAACCATCCCCAAGAAAAAGAAAAGCAAGAAGGAAAAGTGGTTGTCTGAGGAGGCCTTACAAATAGCTGTGAAAAGAAGAGACATGAAAGGCAAAGGAGAAAGGGAAAGATATAACCATCTGAATGCAGAGTTCCCAAGAATAGCAAGGAGACATAAGAAAGGCTTCTTAAGTGAACAGTGCAAAGAAACAGAGGAAAACAGTAGAATGGGAAAGACTAGGGATCCCCTCAATAAAATTGGAGATACCAAGGGAACATTTCATGAAAAGATGGGCACAATAAAGGACAGAAAAAGCAAAGATGTAACAAAAGCAGAAAAGATTAAGAAGAGGTGTCAAGAAAACACAGAGAATTACACAAAAAAGGGCATAATGACCCAGATAAGCACAATGGTGTGACTCCTCACCTAGAGTCAGACATCCTAGAGTGTGAAGTCAAGTGGGCCTTAGGAAGCTTTACTATGAACAAAGCTATTGGAGGTGACAGATTTCCAGCTGAACTTTCTAATCCTAAAAGTTAATGCAGTTATAGTGATGCACTCAATATCCCGCAAATTTGGAAAACTCAGCAGTGGGTATAGGTCTGGAAAAGGTCAGCTGCCATTGCAATGCCAAAGAATGCTCAAACTACCACACAATTGCACACATCTTACAGGCTAGCAAGGTAATGCTCAAAATCCTTCAAACTAGGCTTCAATTGTATGTGAACCATGAACCTCCAGATGTACAAGCTGGATTTAGAAAAGGCAGAGGAAGCAGATATCAAATTGTGAATATTTGTTGGATCATAGATAAAGCAAAGTAATTCCAAAAATTATCTACTGCTACTTCATTGACTATAAGAAAGCCTTTGACTGTGTGTATCATGGCAAAATGTGGAAAATTCCTAAAGAGATGGGAATACCAAACCACCTTAGATGTCTCTTGAGAAACCTGTATACAGGAGAAGAAGCAACAGTTAGAACATAAAATGGAACAATGGACTGGTTGCAAATTGGGAAAGGAGTACATCAAGGCCTATATTGTCACCTTGCATGTACTCTATGTGGAGCACATCAGGCAAAATGCCAGGCAGTATGAACCACATGTTGGAATCAAGATATTTGGGAGAAATATCAACAACCTCAGACATACAGATGACACTACTCTAATGGCAGAAAGTGAAGAAGAATTAAAGAGCCTCTTGATGAGGGTGAAAGACAAGAGTGTAAAAACTGGCTTAAAACTCAACATGCATAAAACTAAAATCATAGCATCTAGTCCCATCACTTCATGGCAAATAGATGAGGAAAAAGTAGAAAATGTGATAGATTTTATTTTCTTGGGCTCCCAAATCTCTTTGGATGGTGACTGTACCCATGAAATTAAAAGACACTTGCTTCTTGAAAGAAAAGTTATGAAAAATTGAGACTGTATTAAAAAGCAGAGACATTACTTTGCTGACAAAGGTCCATATAAGCAAAGCTATGTTTCTTTCCAATAGTCATGCATGTGAGAATTGGACTATAAAAGAGGCTGAGCACTGAATAATTGTTGCTTTTGAATTGCAGTGCTAGAGAAGACTCTTCAGAGTCCCTTGGACACCAAGGAGATCAATACTAAAGGAAATTGACCCTGAATGTCCATTGGAAGGACTGATGTCGACACTGAAGCTCCAAAATACTTTGGCTATATGATGGGAAGAGCTGACTCACTGGAAAATTACCTGATCCTGGGATAGATTGAGGGCAAGAGGAGAATGGAGCAGCAGAAGATGAAAACATTACATAGCATCACTGACTCAATGGACACATTTCTGAGGAAATTCTGGGAGATAGTGAAGAATGGGGAAGTCTGGGGATGCTTCAGTCCAAGGAGCTGCAAAGTGTCATACATGACTTAGTGACTAAATAATGAACAAAAGAGAAAACCTAAGACATGGAAGCAATCTAAGTGTCTAGTGTCTGCTCTATGAAGATACACACACACACACGGGTATTACTTAACCATAGAAAGGAATGAAATAATGTCATCTGTAGCAACATGGATGGACTTATAGGTTATCATATAAGTGAAGTCAGCAAAGCCAGATACCATATATTATTTATACATGGGATCTAAAAAATTATACAGATTAACTTATTTACAAAACAGAAACAGATTCACAGACATAGAAAACAAACTTATGGTAACCAAAGGGAAAAATAGAGGAAGAATACATTAGGAGTTTGGGATTAACAGATACACATATATGAAATAAATAAACAACAAGGTCCTATTGTATAAGATGGGAAATGTATTTGTTATCTTAAAATAACCTATAATGGAAAAGAATCTGAAAAATAATATGTGTGTGTGTGTGTGTGTGTGTGTGTGTGTGTGTGTGTGTGTGTGTGTGTGTGCTGGGAAAGATTAAAGGCAAAAGGAGAAGAGGGTGGAAGAGTTTGACATGGTTAGGCAGCATCACTGACTCAATGGACATGAATTTAAGCAAACTTCGGGAGATAGCGAAGTACAGGAAGCCTGGCATGCTGCAGTCCATGGGGTCACAAAGACTCAGACACGACTTAGCGACTGAACAAAAACATGACTGAATCACTTTGCTGTACACCAGAAACTAACATAACAGTTTAAATTAACTATACTTCAATTTAAGAAAGAAGACCAAGGTAAAACAAACACTTCAGGCTGAGGGCTTTATTCCCACAATAATGTCCCAAAGATAGAATGTAGTGGTCTACAATTATGATCAACTTTCCATCCCTGCCCACATGTAATGTGCTAATTTACATCCTCTCCCAAAAGAACAACTTGAGAGATGAGTCCCTTCTTGTGTTAAGTTCCATCACTCATGCACACCTTTACAGGAATTGCTTCCTGACAAGTTATAGGTGTGTATGTCTATGAAAGATTCTGGTGGGAGAATGAGTGGTAGTTTCTGCAAAATCTGGTTTTCTTGGTACATGTGATGATGGCAATATAAACAGAACCTACTCAGGACTGTTTCTAAAGACTCTATCAAATCCACCATTGTTAATTTTACAGTTTTCAATTTTTATCACTAGGTAAAGTTCAGCATCCTCTGTGATGGCTGGATGGCATCACTGACTCAATGGATGTGAGTCTGAGTGAACTCCGGGAGTTGGTGATGGACAGGGAGGCCTGGCGTGCTGCGATTCATGGGGTCGCAAAGAGTCAGACATGACTGAGCAACTGAACTGAACTGAAAGTTCAGCATATGTTACATCATGGGCATTTACCTAGATCATTCTTTCTTAAACCATACATTTTTATAAAGCTTGAGATTTCTAGGTGGTAATATGATTTGTTTTATAAGAACAGGAAGCATCAATCTGGCTTTGCTAAGGAAAAAGCTTTTGTTATCATATTTACGTATTTGCCAAGCTTTCCACTTGATTCAGCTTTCTCTATTTATGTGACTATTTTTTTTACAGGAATAATATTTGCTTTGCATGACTTGATTTTTTTTTTTTAAATTTGTGCTGTGAGTTTATAACCATGCAATTTAATGCTTTGGACTCTCAGGAAAGAGATTTCAAAATACTACCTAACCCTTACTCTGCTAGAAGTTTAAGCTCAATGATTTTTCATGGAAGTTATTGATGCTGCAATTAAACAGAAGGAGCTAATAGTTTGAATAAACAACCTATTCTCATTTTATTTCAAAACAATATAGCATTAAAACTACTCTTTGGAAAATAAATTTAAAATGTTACACATATTTCATAGGTAGGTTGGAAAGCACCCTTGAAATATTCCAGTTTGTACCCAGCCAGCTTTCACTGTAACTCAGTATGTGGGAACTACTATTGGAATTGAAAATAACTAAATGAGAGCAATATATATGGAAGAAGTCTACATTAAGAAGAGAAGAATAGACTAAGTGGGTGCTTTTAGTAGAGGGTAGGACATAAGACAGCTTTTTTAAAAATATACATTTATTTATTTTAATTAGAGGCTAATTACTTTACAATATTGTATTGGTTTTGCTATACATCAACATGAATCTGCCACGGGTGTACACGTGTCCCCTATCTTGAACCCCCACCCCCCACCTCCCTCCCCATCAAGGCTATATAATGCAGACATTATAGTTTCTTCAACAAATAGTGCTGGGAAAACTAGGTATCCGCACACACAAGAATGAAGTTGGACTCCTGCCTTACATGGGCTTTATCCTCTAGATTGGAAAGAAGAAATACAAGGGCAAGAAAGAAACCTTTCTTTGGAGGCCAGGAAGGGACAGCTTCTCAAGGTATAAAAGTTACATCAAAATTTTAGATACCTTTTTTGCAAGTTTCTCTTAAATTTTCAAGTTATAACTCAATTGAGGATGTTCTTCATTATATGTCCTTTTAATATTTCCAATGAAGAATTTGGGATTATGGATCTAAAAACAAAATTTCACTAATTTCCATTCTATAGCAACTCATCTTTCCTGGTGGCTGGAGTTAGAATGAGTGTGTGTCATTTGCTCAGTTGTGTCTGACTCTTTGTGACCCCATGGAAGTTAGCCTGCCAGGTTCCTCTGTCCATAGAATTCTCCAGGTAAGAATACAGGAGTGGGTAGCCCTTCAGCCTGAAGTGTCCAGTCCATTCTCCAGGGGATATTTCCAACCCAGGGATCAAATGCTAGTCTCCTGCATTGCAGGCAGAATCTTCATCATCTGAGTCACCATGGAAGCCTCATACACCTAAAATGAACTGTAATTAATTTTAAGTCTACTAGTTAAGACAAAAGGAATTGAACTGCTAAGAACATGATTGATGAGCCAAATTGCTTGGTCTTATTTGTGCCTTGCATGTGGGGCGGGGGAGCATTTTTGGTAGTGGTAATTACATTAACGTAAGACTAATGATGAAATACTCAAAATTCTCCAAGCCAGGCTTCAGCAATACCATGAAGTTCCAGAGGTTCAAGCTGGCTTTAGAAAAGGCAGAGGGACCAGAGATCAAATTGCCAACATCCACTGGATCACTGAAAAAGCAAAAGAGTTCCAGAAAAATATCTATTTCTGCTTTATTGACTATGCCAAAGCCTTTGAGTGTGTGGACCAGAAAAAACTGTGGAAAATTCTTCAAGAGATGGGAATACAGACCATCTGACCTGTCTCTTGAGAAACTTCTATGCAGATCAGGAAGCAGCAGTTAGAACTGGACATGGAACAACAGACTGGTTCCAAATAGGAAAAGGAGTATGTCAGGGCAGTATATTGTCACCCTGCTTATTTAACTTCTGTGCAGAGTACATCAGGAGAAACGCTGGGCTGGATGAAGCACAAGCTGGATTCAAGACTGCCGGAAGAAATATCAATAACCTTAGATATGCAGATGACACCACCTTTATGGCAGAAAGTGAAGAGGAACTAAAAAGCCTCTTGATGAAAGTAAAAGTGGAAAGTGAAAAAGTTGGCTTAAAGCGCAACATTCAGAAAACTAAGATCATGGCATCTGGTCCCATCACTTCATGGGAAATAGATTGGGAAACAGAGGAAACAGTGTCAGACTTTATTTTGGGGGGTTCCAAAACCCCTGCAATGGTGATTGCAGCCATGAAATTAAAAGACGCTTACTCCTTGGAAGAAAAGTGATGACCAACCTACATAGCATATTCAAAAGCAGAGACATTACTTTGCTGACTAAGGTCCGTCTAGTCAAAGCTATGGTTTTTCCTGTGGTCATGTATGGATGTGAGAGTTGGACTGTGAAGAAAGCTGAGAGCTGAAGAATTGATGCTTTTGAACTGTGGTGTTGGAGAAGACTCTTGAGAGTCCCTTGGACTGCAAGGAGATCCAACCAGTCCATTCTGAAGGAGATCAGTCCTGGGTATTCTTTGGAAGGAATGATGCTAAAGCTGAAACTCCAATACTTTGGCTACCTCGTGCGAAGAGCTGACTCATTGGAAAAGACTCTGATGCTGGAAGGCATTGGGAGCAGGAGGAGAAGGGGACGACAGAGGATGAGATGGCTGGATGGCATCACTGACACTATGGACATGAGTCTGAGTAAACTCCAGGAGTTGGTGATGGACAGGGAGGTCTGGCATGCTGTGATTCATGGGGTTGCAAAGAGTCGGACATGACTGAGCGACTGAACTGAACTGAACTGAACTGAGCTGAATGTGTTCAGGTTTCAGGTTACATCTTAGTAAATCCATAGTGTTTGCATTCCTTTGTTTCTACCTGTTTCACGCAACATGCTTTTGTGGCCTATCTGCACTCTCATTGTATCAGAAATTTGCTTACTGTGATTGCTATGTAGTACTGCATTATACTGACATATCACAATGTATTTATTCCCCCACTGAAAAGTACATAGAATTCTTTTTTTGCTTGGATATGAAAAATAAAACTGCTATAAACATTCTTACACAAAATGTTTTATGCACTTAAGCACGCTTCTTAGATATATTTTAAGAGTATAAATATAGGGTTAGACTAAATATATGTAAAAATAAATGAGAACTCGAGAAGCAGTTCTTTCCAAGTAGTTTCATCATTTGTACTCTAACCAGAAATTTTAAAAAATATTGTTGCTAAATATTTCATTCAGTAGTTGTCATTTTCAGTATGTTTTATTTTCAAGTAAAAATACTTTTATAGAATGCTACTTGTTCCTGGAGCACAAAGCTGAACTCTGTATTTTCTTCGTCCTGATATTCCTCCAGTTCTGTATATTTCAACCCAGACTTATTTCCCAGACTGGTGAGTTAAGGGTCAGAAATAAAAACAATTTGCAATCCTTAGTTTTATCAATATAAATAGTAAAAGAAATATTCTACTGTTGATTGAAAATATAAAAATCTTATCCTGTGTTGTGCATTCTAAATCTAAACAGATGTTATTCTTTTGTCATATCACTTTTAAACACACATATTATATAGAAGCTTTATAATATAGTTGTCAGACTTGACTGGAATTAGTTTAATTCACCAACCTCACAATACAAACATTGGATCAAAGTTTTAAAACAAGAACTAAATCAACCACAGCTTTCTGATATCAAACACTGAAGATATATACACTTTGAAAATATCACTATGTACCTTTCCAAAGAACTCAGAAAAATTCCTAGTCTGTAATAATATCTATAGCAGAGACAATAAACAATCTACCAAAACCCATGCTCACTGTTTCATTGTAAAGAGCTGTCAATGGAAAAAAGCTGTGCATTCAGGGAATGAAATCACATAATTTTCTACCAGGTGGTATTAAACACTATTTATTTTTTCATCTCTGGTGTTGATGCAAAGCTTAAAAGTCTGCCCTAAACTAATATGTAACGAATAACTAGGAATCTATGGTAAATAAAATTCCTTTAACTTCAATTATTAAAGCGACTTACAGTACTTAATCTCATGGATGCATTTTCCAGGCACTCCAGGCATGTCTGACTCTTTGCCTCTATATGGATCATAGACCACCAGACTCCTCTGTCCTTGGGATCCTCCAGGCAAGAATACTGGAGTGGGTTGCCATGCCCTCCTCCAGGAGTTCTTTCTGACGCAGGGATAGAAACTGAGTCTCCTGAATCTCCTTCATTGTAGACAAATTCTTTAGCCACTGAGCCACCTGGGAAGACCAATTAATGCCATACTTACTAATATATACTTGGTCTGTGTTGAGAGGATATCTTCCATGAATAGATCCCCAAATACATAATAGCTCAAGCATACCTGAATTTTTATGCTTGACCATTTATGTAAAGAACATTAACATAGCTGATAGAGGGTCGACTTGCTGCTACAAGATGCTAAAGGACATTCATGACTCTGATGTCCCCATGACCCTTGTGTTTTCTGCATGTCATCAATGGAAGAGGAAAATGGAGTGTGCCCACCTTCTTCATAACATCCTGGACTGGAAATACCATAGTAACACTACTTTATTATCAAGAACACAATCACATGGTTGCATCCTACTCTACAGTTGGAGAAGTACATATCTGGGTGCCCAGTAATAAGAAGTAAATATTTTATGATCGGCTTGGAGTCACTGCAAAACTATGTCTAATTCATCATCAACTTAAACTGGTTTATACTCTATTGCTGAGTCATGATATAGCAGGGTTCCAGTGATTTTATTTTTATAAGTATCAGTTTTAAAACAAATCTGCTTTTATCTCCAGACTTTAACCAAAATAACTCAGTTGGGAGAGCTTTAAAGAGGATTTAGGCAACTGTTTTCCATTTCTTTGTGTTTCCCAGGTGGCACTGGTTGTAAAAAAACCTGCTTGTCAATGCAGGAGATATGAGACATGGGTTCATTCCTTAGGTCAGAGGGATTTCCTGGAGAAAGGCATGACAACCCACTCCAGTATTCTTGCCTGGTGAATCCCATGGACAGAGGAGTCAGTGGGCTACAGTCCATGGGGTTGCAAAGAGTCAGACACTACTGAAGCAACAGTACAACACCAGACTTTAAGACCTATTTAATATAATTGAAATAAGAAGTGCATCACCCCCTTTTATTGTAGTCAAGCACTAGCAATAAAGTTTCTCAAAATCCCCTGTGTACTGTGTGTATCAGACACTATTATATGAATAATTTTATTGACTAATATGTGGTCCAATGAACTTCTTGACCATCTGTGGAAACAGTTCAGTTCAGTCACTTAGTCATGTCCGACTCTGTGACCCCATGGATCGCAGTACATCAGGCCTCCCTGTCCATCACCAACTCCTGGAGCCTACTCAAACTCTTATCCATTAGGCCGGTGATGCCATTCAACCATCTCGCCCTCTGTTGTCCCCTTTTCTTCCTGCCTTCAATCTTCCCCAGCATCGTGGTCTTTTGCAGTGAGTCAGTTCTTCACATAAGATGGCCAAAGTATTGGAGTTTTAGCTTCAGCATCAGTCCTTCTAGTGAATATTCAGGACTGATTTCTTTTAGAATGGACTGGTTGGATCTCCTTGAAGTCCAAGGGACTCTAGAGTCTTCTCCTACACCACAGTTCAAAAGCATCAATTCTTCGGCACTCAGCTTTCTTTATAGTCCAACTCTCACATTCATACATGACTACTGGGAAAACCATAGCTTTGACTAGACGGCAAAGTAATGTCTCTGCTTTTTAATGTTCCGTCTAGGCTGGTCATAACTTTCCTTCCAAGGAGTAAGCATCATTTAATTTCATGGCTCCAGTCACCATCTGCAGTAATTTTGAAGCCCCAAACAATAAAGTCTGACACTGTTTCCACTGTTTCCCCATCTATGGGCCATGAAGTGATGGGACCAGATGCCATGATCTTAGTTTTCTGGATGTTGAGTTTTAAGCCAACTTTTTCACTCTCCTCTTTCACTTTCATCAAAAGGCTCTTCAGTTCTTTTTTGCTTTCTGCCATAAGGGCAGTATCATCTGCATATCTGAGGTTATTGATAGTTCTCTCGGCAATCTTGATTGCAGCTTGTGCTTCACCCAGCCCAGCGTTTCTCATGATGTACACTGCACAGAAGTTAAATAAGCAGGGTGACAATATACTGTCTTGACATACTCCTTTCCCAATTTGGAACCAGTCTGTTGTTCCATGTTCAGGTTTAGCTACTGCTTCCTGACCTGCATACAGGTTTCTCAAGAGGCAGGTCAGGTGGTCTGGTATTCCCACCTCTTGAAGAATTTTCTGCAGTTTGTTGTGGTCCACACAGTTAAAGGCTTTTGCATAGTCAATTAAGCAGAAATAGATATTGTTCTGGAACTCTCTTGCCTTTTCGATGATCCAATGGATGTTGGCAGTTTGATCTTGTTACTCTGCCTTTTCTAAATCCAGCTTGAACCGCTGGAAGTTCATGGTTCATGTACTGTTGAAGCCTGGCTTGGATAATTTTGAGCGTGACTTTACTAGCATGTGAGAAGAGTGGAAGCAGGCACAGGGACTAATGAATGACATTAATGTGACTTGTTGGGAAGTGTCCACTTTTAATTAAATAATAATTATTTACATAACATACTACATCTCATATGTTCATATGGTGGGCATCAAGTGTTTTGGAAGTTTATACAGACACATTTGTGATGGCCAGAAATCCAGTAAACTACTGTGTAAAACCAGGTAGAAAGCCAGAATATCTGGGTCTTATTTCCACCTCAACCATATGAAGACTAACTTTTTGGAATATTGACTTTGTAATATTATGCCAAAAATTTGAAAGAATACTTGAAGCTTCATAAGATTTTCTGCTAACCTAAATAATACAAGTCATGTTTTTTTGAATATTAAGGTTTTTTTTAGCAATTTCCTCTATTTCAGTATAATTCAATGTTATGTTTTAAATGAGATTAAGATAGGCTTTTATTCACCCAAGAAATACTTACCTTCTATCAATTACCTTCCAGTCATGGTTTTAGGCATTAGGAAAACAGGAGTGAAACAACAACCAAAGTTATAGCACTCAGAATTAAAAATATGAATCTTATAATAAGAGGTATTATAAATATAAGATATTGGATAAGTTCTATTACATAATTGTGCTACCAAATTTATCTACCTTAAAAATGAGGGGTACTACTAACCATTCTAGTGGTGGTGGTGCTTTATTCGCTAAGTCATGTCTTACTCTTGTGACCCCATAGACTGTAGCCTGCCAGGCTCCTCTGTTTGCAGGATTCTTCAGGCAAGAATATTGAAGTGGGTTGCCATTTCCTTCTCCAGATCCATCCTAGTGCTTTTAAAAAACAGATAAAGTGAACTAGTGCCACACTGTTCATGAAATGTCCAATATATATGAAGAATAGTAATTTCTTTACTAGAGAAATATTTATTGAGCACATACCCTGTGCTAAGCAACACATATCTGTCACAATAATTACTTCTCATCACAACCCTGTTATAGTGGTATCTTCATTCCTATTTTAAAAATGGTTTAGTCACTAAAGTCACGTCCCAGCGCTTATAACCCCATGGGCTGTAGCCCACAAGGCTCCTCTGTTCATGAGATTTCCCAAAGTAAGAAAACTGGTGTGGGTTGCCAATTTCTTCTCCAGGGGGTCTTCCCAACCCAGAGATTGAGTCCATGTTTCATGCATTTCAGGCAGATTCTTTTACTCCTGAGCTACCAGGGAAGCCTGATTTCAGACATATGGAGACTATAATTCTTATGCATTTCAGATGCAGAAATTAGATTTAAATGTAGTTTTTCTTTTTTTATGTGCAAACACTATATTCTTCTCATTTTGCATATTGTCTTCTTTCCTCTGTTGAGTGTAGAGAGCATTTAGTTGAGAAATGCAGATTTTATTTGACATTAAGACAGCATATTTGAATATGTGATTTTATTACTGTATCTATTAAAATAATATGGAAAGTATCTATCGTGTTAGGTTATTCAGGGTAAAAGTTTTTATGTACAGGCTTTTTAAAAAATTTCAGTACTTTGAATATATCATTCCATTGCTGTATACCTACTTTTATTTTTCTGATGATACTTCAGCTGCTGATCTTTTAGAACTCCTTGTAAGTGAAGAAATGTTTTTCTTCAGTTGCTTTCAAAATTTTCACTTTATGGTTGCTTTCAATATTTTGGCTATGATGTATCTAGGATTAGAACTCACAGTGGAACAGAGATAAATTCTATGTTTATCCAATTTGTTAATTCTAACTTGATCCTTGGATTAGGCCATAATTTATTCAAACAAGTGTATGCATAAGGCCAAATTGGGAGGTGAGGAAGCAGGTGGGGGAGAGCTCAAATGTCAGACTCTCTGTGTTTTTAATAAGATTTAGTTAATTTTATTGAACCAATGATCCTCCATTTTCTGTATGCACTAAGGAAAATTCTTTTAAAAAATAAATGATATTTTCATAATTTTCTCTAGTTAAATGATTGTATGGTTGGGAAGAAGGCCTATCAAGTTGTTTACTCTTCCATTTCAGAAGTCCTGTCCCCTCTTGACTATATAAGGGAAATTAACATTGAAGCACAATTACTAGACCTTAACAGAAGCAATATAGACTTACATCAGGAATTTTAGGCAGCATATTTAAATCCCGATATAATTTTGTTTGTTATTATGAAGGGAAATGAATAAATCAATTGAATTCTCATAACATTTAAACCTGAAGGAAAGAGATAATGCCCAATTTGTTTTTAATTTTAGTAACTAGCATTTAATAATGTTTGATATTTTAAACACATATGTTATATTACTGTATGAATGTGGTGACTGTATAATAATTTTCCAATGTTTATTTCAATAGACTAAAATTGCATGAGAATAATAAATATGTATGTTTCACACACTTGTTAGAGTCTAAGGTCATAACTTAGTTCTTAGCATATATAGCCATCCTTCATTACCCCAGTGGGATTGGTCCCAGGATCTGTGAGAACATCACAATCCATGGATACCCAAGTCCTTTGTAGTCAATGGTGTAGTACAATCATCCATTAATGATTCCCACTCATTAATTCAACCAACTTTGGATTATGGTTGGTTAAATAAGCAATATAGAAGCTGTAGATATGGAGGACCGATTGCAGTAGAAACACATGCCCTCTCTGTTACGTTTTTGAGCGATGAATGATGGAGGTCCAATGTGTAGTGTGACTTAGTAAGCCTCCCAGCCAGGACAGTCTTTTGAATTAAGTTGTGTTTGTTCAACGGAATGGTTGATCTAATGTTAGGTGTTAATTTTTGAAAAGCAATGCAAAAAGTTACTGTTAATAATGTCTGAAAATCATTTCTTGTTTAGGTGGATACTGCCAGACACACTATCAGAATGAATCAGTACAACTTCTAGTTCTCTGACCCAGTTGGAAGCAAAAGAGAAAAAGAAACAGTGCTGCTCTTATTCCTGAACCAGGGGTAGGTAAAGTGCCAGTTCTTGCTGGAAGCTGTGGAGACAATTTGGGAAAAGACATGTAAGAAAATACCATAACTATAAAAAATTCTACTTTGTATAGCAAGAAAGCAAAATGAGATTTTCTTTCTTTACTTCCAGCTGAGCCACCAGTAAGACTAACAATAAAATAATAGATACCAAGGATGCCCCCAAATCAAAGTACAGTGCTAGACGACCCACAGAGGACTCTAAGAGGAAATGACTTGAACCTGATTTTGCAACACTTAATTAGCAGCCAGCTTAAGAGTAGTGTAGTAGATTGTAGTTTCTTCTTTCTTTTTCCTAGTCATAAAGAAGACAAGAAAAACCTCAATTGCCTTGGAGATAAGTAAAGCTATGTGATTAATTCTATCCAATTTACTGTGGGATAAATTGGCAGGAAGCACTTGTGGGCTGAAGCACGGGGAAGCAGTGATGAGACATCCATGTATTTTTCCTAGCACATGAGGTTGCTGCAAGTGCCAGATGGCCTACCTAACCATGGAGGAGTCTCTGTTACACTGGTTCCTGAGTATCTCTACAGAAAAGACCACTTCCATGTCAACCTAAAACAAACTAACAGTGTATGTAAGAAAGAAATAGCTATTGCACTATATTTCAAGATGTTGCTACAGCATAAACATGTTCATCCTGATCAATGCTGACATAAATGATGAGATTGAAATGGCTGAGAAAATAAATCCCTTTAAGGAACTCTTTTGAGTTACTCATCAAGAGACTGCATAATAATCACCTTGTTTCATTGGAGGAAGAAGGGCTTCAAGAGTACCAAAAGGAACACCTGGCCTGTGTCGCCAAGATTCTCTTAGCATACAGAGATACTCAATAAGCAGGTAGAAATCGGTTGATGTGATCCGTGGCATTAAAAAAACAGGGCTGCAACTGACTTCCAAAATTACCAAGGAACTATATTTATAGATGTTCTCAAATGTAACAAATATAAACAAAATCTCTAAAATTAACCATTTCAGAACTCTGGAAACTAATCAATACCACAGAATTAACTAAAAGTCATCTATCCAAGAGAAAATGCTTAATCTTGGTGAGTCAGTGGTGTCTGTGACATTATAATTTTGGGCTATTTCCACCCACCCCCTCTCTCACTCAATGGTTTGGTAGTAGAGAAAAGCCATAAGTCTTTTAGCCTTAAGAAAAAATGACTGTCCTCTTCTGAATTTCCATAAAAAGTCCATTCCCAGAGCACAGTCAATGTTTTGTCCAAACTTTCAGATTCTTAGAAAATCTAGATTTTCTGAGTGTGACATCCATTTCATTTCGCACAGACCTCAGATCAGCAAGGTAGGGTGAGTCAACTTCCAGGCCATTACTTAAGCAAAATAAAATTGCCAGAAACTTCTCAGTTGCCTACAGTTGTGGTAGTTTGGTCAGGAATTTCAAAAGAAATACCAGCGAATTAGGGGGGAACTTGGAAAGGTCGAATATATAACGAGTATCTAAAAGTTTTGTATACCTGCAAAATTGTGTATATGCCCAAGAAAAAAAATGAAAAAGAAGATGGCTGATCTTGAAACAGTGCACCAGCAGGCAGTGAAAATTAAGGTTGTTCTGTAAACTGAAAGTATTCTCATATAACTCCCTTTGCAAGGGAATAAAAAAAAATAGGCAAGACAATCAAAGAAATCTTCTGACTAATCATTAGCCGGACATTAAGTTATACTGACTGAATGGTGTGTTACAGGAAGCCAGGCTTAAAAATAAAGATAAGAACTTAACAGCAACAACAACTACAATAGCAAAAACAATGACTAGCTAATTAAATACAGCAAACAAACAGAACTCAGTGTCCACACACTGCAGGAAATGCATATAATAGTATCTATATAATCAGTTCAGGAGAGCCGATAAACAAATAAGCAGAGACAATGAAGATAAAAAAGATTAAAAAGAAAAAGTGACAAGTAACCAAGAGGTTGGGTTGAGACTTGAGGAATCTGGTACCAAAGGTATTATGTTAGTTAAAATGTCAAGTATTCAACAAAAAAGATTATGAAACATTATAAGAAGTTGGAATGTATGCCATTTATACCTAGGGTGGAAAATATAAAATTTTCCTTGAGGAGGCTCATATTTTTAATTTAGTTGATAAAACTTCAATTAAGTTTATAAACATGTCCAAAGAACTAAAGAAAATCATGTCTACTGAATGTATGCTAACATTGTCTCACAAGACAAGCAATGTCATTAAAGAGAGAGAAATTATAAAAACTAACCATACTCTATAGTGGAAAATGTAATAACCAAATAATATATTCACTAGAGTGGTTTAGCAATGTGCAGATGTCTCAAAATTATACAATCAGAAGCAAAAGAAAATCAACAAAGAAAAATGAACAGAGGATCATAGGCCTGTGGGACACCACATAGCAAAGCAGCATATGCATGGTACGAGTCCTTTAGAAAAGTAAAAAGAAGCAGAAAAAATCCTGGAAGAAGTAATAGTCAAAACTCCCCAGTCTGATGGAAAATATCAATCAACACATTAAAGAAGCTCAACAGACATCAAAAGGGGTAAATTTACTTACACACATCTGGACACATCATAGTCAGATGTGAAGAGAAAGATGTGAAGGAAGACAATAAAATATACCATGTACAACTCACCCTCATTAGAAATATTATGAAAATTGGAGGTGAGAAGACAGTGAGAGTCTTCTTTATAGCACTGAAAAGAAAAGACCACAAACCAAGAATTCCATATGCAGCTAAACTCTCCTCCAGAAATGGATAAGTTAAGATACTCACAGATAAAACTGAGAGAATTCGTTACTAGCAGAACTGCCCTAAAAAAAGAAATACTAAGGAAATGACAGGCCTCTGACAGTAACTTGAATCCACACAAATGAAAAGAATTTGACAAAATTCAATATCTTTCATGATAAAAATACTTACCAGACTAATACTATAAGGGAATTTTCTCTACTGGATAATAAGCATCTATTTAAACAAACAAACAACTTTTAAACTTTTTTATAACTTAACATTACACTTAATGGAAGAAGACTGAGTAGGTGTCCCCTACTGCAAGAAGATCCAACCAATCCATTCTGAAGGAGATCAGCCCTGGGTGTTCTTTGGAAGGAATGATGCTAAAGCTGAAACTCCAGTACTTTCGCCACCTCATGTGAAGAGTTGACTCATTTGAAAAGACTCTGATGCTGGCAGGGATTGGGGGCAGGAGGAGAAGGGGACGACCCAGGATGAGATGGCTGGATGGCATCACTGACTCAATGGACATGAGTCTGAGTGAACTCCAGGAGTTGGTGATGGACAGGGAGGCCAGGCGTGCTGCAATTCATGGGGTCGCAAAGAGTCGGACACGACTGAGCAACTGAACTGAACTGAACTGACAATCAGGAACAAAACAAGAATACCCATTTTTGTCTTTACTATTCAATATTGTTTTGGAGTTTCTAGCCAAGACAATTAGGCAATATAAATGAGTCATTTATAGAAAAGAAAGAACTACAACAATCTCTATCTGAAGATGAAATAACTATGTATGTACAAAATTATGAGAATTGTACTAAAAAATTTGAGTGTAATAACATCATAGGATAGAAGATAAACATACAAAATACTCCTAGTTCTATGCACTTTAATAAAAAATTCAAAAGAATTAAAATAATCCCATTTGTACAGCAGAAAAAGCAATAAAATACCCAGGAATAAATTTAACAAAAAGTGTGAAACTTTCACATTGAAAATGACAATGTAGAAATGAATTAAGATCTACATGAATCAAGAGACACCTTGTGTTCATGGATTTTAAAACAGAATTTTTAAATGGCAATAACTGTCAATTTATTTTCAAATCAAACATCATTCCAGTCAAAATAGTAGCATTTTCTATTTGTTTGTTTATTTCAGAATTTGGCAAGCTATTTCTAAACTTCACATGAAATGTAAGGAACCCAAAATAGCTGAAACAATCTTGAAAAAGAAAAACAAAGTTGCAGGGTTCCTGCTTTCAAAACTGACTACAGACCTACAGTAATGAAGATCGGTTTTTATTGGCATAAGGATAGATACAATGGACTAGAACTGAGACCTAGAGATAAACCCTTATACTTAAGATAAATTGAGTTGCCACAAGTGTCCCAGGACAATTTAAAGGAAAGAATAGTCTTTTCAAATATATTCAAGGTCTTTTTAAGGAGCAGTTCCCACTACTTAATCAAAGTAAACCACACCTATATAGCAGAATTTATTGCCAGTGCCTCAGGAAACATACTTCATCAGTCTTCCCATTACACCTGGCCAGAGATAGGGCAGGAGTAGCAGGAGAGAATTATGTTCCAAGAGATTCTCCATGCCTGCTACTACTAAAACAATTTGGTATCCTGGAACCTTTGAAGTCAGTTTAACCTGGTATGAAGGATCACTTTCTCTTGAAATGCTGAACAATTCACATTAGATTAATTATAGTAGTAAAGCCTCCTATTTTTACCCTAAAAAGAGTGTGTGCTTAAAGACTGTACTTAAAAATCTCTGAGAAATAGCTTGGCAGACTGTGAAAAATACAAACTGCTTTCAGAGAAGGGTCACATATTAGAAGAATTTTATCGCTGTTACTCTGGCAATGCTGCTGGGATAAAAGGATCTATCTTGTCTGTCTTTAAATATTAGAATATATAAAAAGAGAGGGAGTATGTATCACTAAAAATATACGGCTCACAGAATATTTCTCAGCTGTCTATCAAAAACATCTCTCACAAGAGATATTCTCTATAACTATTTAAAACACAAATTGCTTCCTTCACGTTTGACTCACTAATAAGGAAGTCAAAGTATGCAAAGATAGGGGATCATGATTTTGTTATTACATCTCATTCCTATTCATATTTTCACCTATTTTCTTCTAGATAAAAACAACTTTTTTTCTTTAAAACAATCTTGAAAAACAGTCATGTCCCTTTTCAGTGTAGCCTTTTTAGTTTTATATCTTAATTGATGTGTTTCTATAGGACTTAAAATTTTGTTAACTAAAAGAATCAAATTTCTAATTTATTCTCTACAATTTTTCCTCTTTCCATCCACTCTTGACATAGCTGCATTTAAGGGCTCTGTCTCTACTACTGCTCTTGTGAATGTTACTGATAATCTCCATGTGCCAAATCAACTGATTAAGTCTCAGTTCTCATTTTAGTTGATTCAAGCAGAATGTGATAGTCGATACATATGACATCCTGTCTTTAGCTGTATGTGATACTCTCTTGGTTTTATTCAGGCAATCTCATCTCTTTGGCCCACTTATTCCATATGGTGATCTGTAAATGCCAGCGCAGTTGGTCTTCTGGTGTCTAAATATATTCTCTAGGCTGCTGCTGCTGCTGCTAATTTGCTTCAGTTGTGTCCAGCTCTGTGCAACCCCATAGACAACAGCCCACCAGGCTCCCCCATCCCTGGGACTTCCCAGGCAAAAGTACTGGAGTGGGTTGCCATTGCCTGCTCCATTCTCTAGGCAGGCTTATCTAAACTAAAATAATAGTTGATTACTCTGAAGTTTGTCATTAATCCTGATCCATTTCCACAACTCCATATTTCTATATTTACTGTCTCCACTTGAATGCCTTGAAAACATCTTTAAGATAATATATCACAAATCAAACTCTTAACCATCCATACCCAACGCTGATGCATCTCAGAATTTCCATAATTCAATAAATTATATCATATTTCTAATTATTCTTTCAAAATTCCTAGATCTATTTCTAAGCTCTTTTTATCATCACAACCCATATCTAATCTATCAACAAATCATTTTCTGGATATTTTCAAAACATATCCAGAATCCAACCACTTCCCAACACCACACATGCTAATCAAAACTACTATAATGTTTCATTGTGTTTAATGCAATAGCATTCTAATATTCACCCATTTTCTACCCTGATACCCTTAGAGTCTTCTTTCCATAAAATAGTCAAACTGACATTCCAAAAATCATACCATGTCAATCTTATATTCCACATTTCCAGAGGTTTTCCAAATCATTTACAAAAAACTCAGAGGTAATGACATAGCCTCCAGGGTCCTATGTAACATACCTGCTGGGCCACCTTTCTAATCTCATCTCTTGGTGTCCTCTCCCTCACACACTCAAGTCCATCTCCACTGGATTTATCACTAAGCCTCAAAGGTACCAGGACACTCTAACTTCAAGACTCCTTCCCAATTCCTAGAATATTACCTTCCCCAGCAACCCATATGATTCACACTATTTCTGATAAACGTATAAAAACTGAGCCTCCTTTTTCCAGTGGTCAATATACGGCCTATGAAATATATACATCAAAAAGAGCTCATAGTACTTACTGAATAATTAAACTATGTTCTCCCCTCAAGACCAATGGAATTAGGTCTCTAGGACTGTGATCCTAGAAACGGCTTAAAATATTCTCTAGATTTTGATATAGCAAATCCTTTCGATTTTGAAACATCACCAAATTTGAGTATCATTGACAGAACCAGAGTTAATGCAACACATTCAACAGATAAGCTTATTTCACATGGAAGACAAGTTTCAAAAGGTTATAAATCCACCCATGTATCCATTCTTTAACCTCAGACTTGAGCATTTTGGCAGAAAAGAAGATGAGGATTATAGAAGAAAAGGTAGAAAATTTATGAAGTTCATTAACTTAACTACAGTTCTTGGGCCTAAAAAAATGATTTAATATATACCGTTCAGATAATTAGTGACATTGAACTTTTTTTTTTTTTTGATGTGCCAGCTGGACATCTGGTATGTCTATTTAGGTCTCATGCTCACTTTTGATTAGGTCGCTTTTGTTTACTTTTATATTGAATTGTATGAGCCTCCTGATGAAAGTGAATGAGGAGAGTAAAAAAGTCGGCTTAAAACTGAACATTCAGAAAACTAAGATCATGGCATCCAGTCCCATCACTTCATGGCAAATAGAAGGGGAAACAATCAAAACAGTGACAGATTTTATTTTGAGGGGCTCCAAAATCACTGCAGATGATAACTGCAGCCATGAAATTAAAAGACAATTGATCCTTGGAAGAAAAGTTATGACCAACCTAGACAGCATATTAAAAAGCAGAGACATTACTTTACCAACAAAGGTCCACTGGTTTTTCCAGTACTGATGTATGGATGTGAGAGTTGGACCATACAGAAAGCTGAACACCAAAGAAGTGATGCTTTTGAACTGTGGGTGTTGGAGAAGACTCTTGAGAGTCCCTTGGACTGTAAGGCGATCCAACCAGTCCATCCTAAAGGAGATCAGTCTTGAATATTCACTGGAAGGACTGATGTTGATGCTGAAACTTCACTGAGGTTATAGCTCATAATACTTTGGCCACTTGATGTGAAAAACTGACTCATTGGAAAAGACCCTGAGGCTGGGAAAGATTGAAGGCAGGAGGAGAAGGGGACGACAGAGGTTGAGATGGTTGGATGGCATCACTGATGCAATGGACATGAATTTGAGTAGGCTCTGGGAGTTGGTGATGGACAGGGAAACCTGGCATGCTACAGTCCATGGGGTCGCAAAGAATCAGACAAGACTGAGTGACTGAACTGAACTGAACTGATGAGTTCTTTGTCTGTTTTGGAAATATCCTTTGTCAGTTGCATCAATGCAAGTATCTTCTCCCATGGGGGGGGGGGGAAATATATATATATATATATATATATATATATATATATATATATATATATATATTCCTTTCAATTTCCAGTGTCCCATAAGGTAATTTTGCTTGCATGCTTAGTCATGAAGTTATGTCCAGCTCTTTTCAACCTCATGGACTATAACCCACCAGGCTCCTTTGTCCATGGAATTTTCCAGGCAAGAATTCTGGAGTGGGTTGCCATTTCCTCCTCCAGGGGATTCTGAACCTGCATGCCCTGTTTAGTGGGTAGATTCTTTACCACTAAGCCACCTGGGAAGCCCTGTCAAATCCTGACTTCATTCCCAAAACCATAGAACATGGAAAGGAAACAATCATATATATGGCATAATTAGGAGAGAGAAAACACTAAACTTCAATTTAGACATATAAGTTGAGAATAACAATGTACACATAAGTCAAGCGAACACCCAAAATCAGCAAAGCTAGGTTACAGCTCGTAACAAACAAGCAGTCTGAGAGACTCTACAGAGATGAGGATGGGCAGTGTAATCTGAGAAGTAGCAAAACACACATATAACCACTCTCAGAAAGAGTCTCAAGCTGTGAGTCAACTACCAAGAGCTTTCTGAGATATGACAGATCACAGCAATGTCTACAAAACAAACGAAAGGACCAAAAAATGAGTGGGACCAGATGAGGTAATCTGGGGAGATGCTGTTTCATGCAGAGAGGAAAATATTTTGGTAAAGGAGACATTGGTAAATATTACATTGGTAATATTTGGTAAAGGTAAATGATACACTGGTCTTGGAGGACCAGTGATAAAATGAAAGAAGAAAGTAAGTGGTAGATGTTAGAAGTCCTACAGAAAGAGTATCGCAAAATTCAAAGATCTCTCAATCCCCAAAGAAATAAAACAAAGCATCATCTATTAATGTGAAGCTTCACTAGATGAAAAATCATGATCTGAATGTTTAGCAACACAAGAATACAGGGCAAAATTAGCTTTGACAAAGTTTGATATAGACATTTTCCTCAGGAAAATATCTAAACTATCAAAGACCCAGTGGAATCAAAGGAAGTGAAACCCATGTAGGTAGTAAGTCACTGTGAAGTCAAAACCTTAACATTTGTACAGAGAAGCAGCCAGCATCATGGAAGTCCCTGGCTGTTCCTTCACTGTTCATTGTGCAACACCAAAGGGTATATTTTTATTTAGAAATAATGTTAGTTTTCAAAATAAGACAGTACAAGATATGTCTTAGCTAAAATGTAATAGAAGTTCCATAATTTATCAGGAAGTAGGAATGCCAGAGAAATAAAGAAATTAACCCAAATTATCAAAAACCTGGTTTTGCTTATCATCTTTGGCATAGACCTCAGTGGGCCTCAAAGTATGACCCTAAAGCCATGATATTAGCAATCAATAAGGTTCAAAATCTCGTGGCATAAACCATTTTCACTCCACGTAGATACATTAGAAGTTTTGGTTTTACAACCCTGGTGTTACAGAAAAATTCAATGGGAACTTATGTGTCTCTAATAGTGTAAAAGGTTTTTTCAAGTGAGTAGTCATTTGTGATAGCTGCCCGCTCAACAAAGTATTCATTTTTGATTGATGGTGCCCTTGTAACATTGGGAAGAAGAGGAGAGTAACTTTGATTAATGAACAAGAAGAAACTGTACTCTGTAAGAATGTGATCCAGAAGAGTGGCCATGGTTATTGATTTCAGTTATATATATATATATATATATATTTTTTTTTTCCCCCCTGTCCTCTAAAACTCCTTTGGATATCCCAGGAATAGGGATTAAAAAGTTGTGGCTATATTTATACAGAAACCTATATAGAAATACTAAGAACTTATATCAAATCTGGAGTGGGTAGTAGTTCCTTTCTCCAGGGGATTAAACCTAGGTCTCCCACATTGCAGGTGTATTTTTTCCTAGCTGAGTCACCAAGGAAGTCCCAGAATACTGGAGTGGATAGCTTATCCCTTCTCCAGGGGATATTCTCAACCCAGGAATCAAACTGGGGTCTCCTGCATTGCAGGCACATTATATCAAAACAATTCGCGACAATACAAAAGAGGAGGTCAAGAGAAAACAGGAGGACTCTTTTAAATAAATATCTATTTACACTGTTAGCTAGTTTTAGAAACAAAACATCTGTATCTCAACTTCAATATGACCAAATAAATATTCCTTATATGCACCTAAGTATATTAATTTATATTAATACAAATATAAAGTAAATATGTTCCCAAATTAATTTTCACAAGGAACTTCTAGTTTAATTTGCCTCCCTTGGGTTTCAAACACTTAGTATATTTAATGATTCCTAGGAAACCAACAAATTTCAACAACAGAAACATCTTGATGTGCTTGGAAAGTAAACAGATTCAATAAATGCATTCTCAGGTAATAGTTAATTCAGTAAAATGCCATACTTCGAACAAGCTTTGAAATTAACACTGAATATTTGAAATCATTATTATTAAGAAAGAAACCCCCTTTAAGGCAGCAACATAATGTTTTTTAATCCATTAGTTTACAAATTGGAATAATCACAAGTATGATTTCTTTGTACCTCACCATAACTATTACACACACATAGACATATATAGTACTCTGCAGCCTTGTAATTGTAATATATGAAAGTGAAAGAGGAGAGTGAAAAAGCTGGCTTAAAACTTAACATTCAGAAAACTTAAGATCATGGCATCTGGTCCAATCACTTCATGGCAAATAGATTGGAAACAATGGAAACGGTGAAAACTTTATTTTGGTGGGCTCCAAAATCACTGCAGACGGTGACTGCAGCCATGAAATTAAAAGACGCTTACTCCTTTGGAAGAAAAGTTATGACCAACCAAGACAGCATACTAAAAAGCAGAGACATTACTTTGCCAACTAAGGTCTGTCTAGTCAAGGCTATGGTTTTTCCAGTAGTCATGTATGGATGTGAGAGTTGGACTATAAAGAAAGCCGAGCACCGAAGAACTGATGCTTTTGAACTGTGGTGTTGGAGAAGACTCTTGACAGTCCCTTAGCCTGTAAGGAGATGCAACCAGTCTATCCTAAAGGAAATCAGTCTTGAATATTCATTGGAAGGAACAATGCTGAAGCTGAAACTCCAATAGTTTGGCCACCTGATGTGAAATCTGACTCATTGGAAAAGACCCTGATGCTGGGAAAGATTGAAGGCGGGAGTAGAAGGGGACAACAGAGGATGAGACGGTCAGATGGCATCACTGACTCAATGGATATGAGTTTGAGTAAACTCTGGGAGTTGGTGATGGACAGCGAAGCCTGGCATGCTGCAATCCATGGGGTCTGAAAGAGTTGGACATGACTGAGCAACTGAACTGAACTGAACTGAATACTAGAATAATAATATCCAAGAACTAGTGTTAATCAGAAAATCTCCTATGTGACACTGCCCTTACAGAAGGTGATAGGATTCTGGAAACAGTTACTATGAAGAATCAATGCCAAATGGGTTAAAATCTGTACTCTAATTATGCCATCTGATTCTTGAGAAGAAACATTAAAAAAAAATCTGGATTTAGATAGTTAAGCAAAATTTACTTGTCTTTGAATGAAGTTTTTAACAGAGTTCCAACTAATTGTTGGAAGCTTGTCCAGCACTCTTTCATTTCTAACATATATAAAAATCTAGGTAATTCTATATGCATTCAGTGGCTTAATTAATTATCTGTTCATTAATTCATTTAGCAAACCTTAACCAAGCACCTTTTGTAGATCAGGTAATCAGTACAAAGGGCACTATGCAGACACTATACTTGGCCTCAAAGATCTTACTGTTGTCAGTTTCCTACATTCAACAGTGATGAAGTTCAGAGATGTGGAGCTCACAACTGGAACAAATACTTTCAGTGTAAAAGTTTAGTGACAGTATGAAACAGGAGGTTAGTTTTCAGAGATAATATTATGCTTCAAATAAGATCTGAAAAATTATGATTACCTAGTTTCATAAAATCACTACTATGAATTCACTGGATGGATTTATATTTAAGAATATATAGTGACAAAAGGATATCATATTTGAAACATCTCCTTGCTTTTTCCCCACAATGTAAAAATACTTTAGGATGAGAAACAAGAATTTCTACATAGCCACTTTGGGGACTGATTGAATTGAAATTCAGGAGTAAAATGTTTACTTCTAGTTACCTATTTATTAATTATAATAGCTATCATTTACTGAGCTCTCTATTACTTCATATATATTAACACTAAAGTCTGATGACAATATTGAGAAGTTGGTGTTAACAATTTTTCATTTAATATGTGAGGAAATTCAAGTAAGCAAGTTATCAAATTTGCCCTACACCTCAAGAACAGAGTAAGTAAGGAAGCCAAAAATCTAGTATTAGCAGTCTGATGCCAATGTCCGTGTCTTAACACTGTTACTATTGTGTATAGATGTAATATATATATATATATATATATATATATATATATATATATAATTTACATAGTATTTCATGTACTTGGGTGTTATTTAGGTGGTAAATATTATGAATATATTTGTTTTTCTTTTTGCTCTTGGTGAAGAGGAGATAATGTTGAATAGCAGATAAGAGTTTGCAAGTAAAGTTTAAAACAAAAAGTTAACAGGAATATAATCAATAATGATGAAATAATATCTTTCTATAGTAACTAAACTTATCATAGTGATCATTTTGCAATGTATTCAGTTCAGTTCAGTTCAGTTCAGTGGCTCAGTCGCGTCCGACTCTTTGCGACCCCATGAATCGCAGCACGCCGGGCCTCCCTGTCCATCACCAACTCCTGGAGTTCACTGAAACTCACGTCCGTAGTGTCAGTGATGCCATGCAGCCATCTCATCCTCTGTCGTCCCCTTCTCCTCCTGCCCCCAATCCCTCCCAGCATGTATAGAAAAGTCAAATCAACATGTTGTGAACCAGGAACTAACACAGTGTTACAGGTTAATTATACTTTAAATCAAGTGAGCAAACAAAGTTACAGGAAGAAAGAGATCACATCTGAGGTTACCAGAGGTGAGAGGTGGGGGGAGGGGGAAACAGATGAAGGGCGTGTTCCAGTGATAAGACAAATAAGTATGTGGATGCAGTGTACAGTATGATGATTGTGGTTGACAATGTTGTAGGGTTTATATGAAAGTGGTTAAGGGAGTAAATTTTGAGTTCTCATCACAAGGGGATTTTTTTTCTTTTATTTTGATTTTATATAGGATTATGGGTGTTTACCTAAACGTACTGTTATAATCGTTTCATGATGCAAGTCATTCAAATAATCATGCTATACACCTCAAACTTATACAGTGGTGTATTCAATTATATCTCAATAAAACTGGAAGAAACATTAAAAAGTTAACAAAGTACCTCTGACTACTTTTGGAAATCCAAATAATAAGTAAATGTACTAAAGAGATAACAGAAGTTTGCACACAGATATGAACTACCTCTCCTTGCAAAGGAAAAACAAACAGAAAAAGCACTTTCATGAATGTAAATAATTTATCACATTCACCTAAATTCCCATATCTTTAATGTTCTCATACTACATATGTAATTTTTCAGAAAAATTAATGATATGGATATTTGCTTACTGTTTTTTTCTCTTTTTTTGCCACACCCGTGGCATATGAGAACTTAGTCCCCTCTCCAGGGATCAAACCTGTGCCTCTTGCATCAGAAGTTGAGTCTTAACCACTGGATTACCAGGGAAGTCCTTTACTGTCTTATGATTCCTACCTTTCCTTTTCAATTTGGATTATGAATTTAAAAAATATATATATAGTAAGCTGAATCTTCTTCCAAATGCTGAATACTGTCTCTTTGAACCTCATAAGACCCTAAATAGACAATCTTTACACACACCTTCATGATATGGTAAAATGAGAAGGCAGAACACTGTTTAAAATATAAATAATTTTCAATATCAGCTATGTTTATAGTCTCAGTTATATTTCATTTACATGATTTAAGTTTTTGTAAGCTTAATTATTGTTAAATCTAAAGCTTTCAACACTAGAAAGTAATATGATACATCCAACCCCTTTAAGATTTAAAGATTTTTACTGCAACCTTTAAAATGTTGTTATAAAATATGCATTATTTTATCTTTCCAAAGGTTAAGAGTAAGATACAACTACACATGGTATCAGACAACAGCCCACATTTGCTGCTTTATCCTCATCTTCCAAAGAGATTGGTCTTAATACATTTCAACATAATTTAGTTACATTTTTCTAATTCTTTGAATATTTTTTATTAAACCAAGAATTTCACCCTGCTTATTTAATTTCTATGCAGAGTACATCATGAGAAATGCTGGGCTGGAAGAAACACAAGCTGGAATCAAGATTGCCAAGAGAAATATCGATAACCTCAGATATGCAGATGACACCACCCTTATGGCAGAAAGTGAAGAAGAAGAAGTAAAAAGCCTCTTGATGAAAGTGAAAGAGGAGAGTGGAAAAGTTGGCTTAAAGCTCAACATTCAGAAAACGAAGATCATGGCATCCGGTCCCATCACTTCATGGCAAATAGATGGGAAAACAGTGGCTGACTTTATTTTTGGGGGGGTCCAAGGTCATTGCAGATGGTGACTGCAGCCATGAAATTAAAAGACACTTACTCCTTGGAAGGAAAGTTATGACCAACCTAGACAGCATATTGAAAAGCAGAGACACAGCTTTGTCAACAAACTTCCATCTAGTCAAGGCTATGGTTTTTCCAGTAGCCATGTATAGATGTGAGAGTTGGACTATAAAGAAAGCTGGGTGCTGAAGAATTGCTGCTTTTTAACTGTGGTGTCCGAGAAGACTCTTGAGAGTCCCTTGGACTACAAGGAGATCCAACCAGTCCATCCTAAAGGAGATCAGTCCTGGGTGTTCATTGGAAGGACTGATGTTGAAGCTGAAACTCCAATACTTTGGCCACCTGATGCGAAGAGCTGACTCATTTGAAAAGACCCTGATGCTGGGAAAGATTGAGGGCAGGAGGAGAAGGGGATGACAGAGGATGAGATGGTTGGACGGCATCACTGACTCAATGGACGTGAGTTTGGGTGAACTCCGGTAGTTGGAGATGGACAGGGGGTCCTGGCATGCTGCAGCTCATGTGATCTCAAATAGTCGGACATGACTGAGTGACTGAACTGAAGAAGTTCATAACTTAATGTCTCTGTTTTATCTTGTGCATTCACATTTTAAGAATATAACTGTAACAAGGAAGAGAAATTTCTACCAATAAGCACATTTCTTTTTTTCAACTCTATTATAAATCAGCACACAGGCTAGCATATCAATACTAAACATGATCTGCTTTGACTTTTTACAAGTTGTTTTCTCAGGAAATGCAAAATTTTGTAATAAGGACAGAAACAATGATTCATTTTTATAGACTCTACTTCCAAATTCAGATTTATTGTCATTTAAAAATTGCCTGCATCAATTCATCCAAGTTTATATATATATATATTCTAATTTGACATATTACATAGTCACTTTTAAATCACTGCATAACTAACTGGTCTTTGTGATAGTGCTGTCATAATATTGAATTTTTTTTATTTTTTATTGAAGTATAATTGATTTATAATACTGTTTTAGTTTTAGGTGTACAACACAGTTGTCAAAAATTTTAAAAGCACATATTTTACATTTTTCAATTATTGTCTGCCTATTGACATGTCTAATCCTTGAAGCCTTGTATGCTCATAATTTTTAATGGATAATTATTTCTGCTTCCGTCAGTCCACCTTGCAAACAGAGATACAACATATATTAGGCTTTACAACATGCACCAATTGATTTTCTGGGTCCAAAACACATTAGAGCGCAAACCTTATTACATATACTAATTCATTTTCAACAGTAAAATTGATACAAAATATAGAGAAAGAAAGGGCTGCACATGCATTAACAATGTTTAAAATTTCCTTTGGAGAAAATAAGAAACAAAAACAATGGTTAAAAGCAAAGGAACATAAAAGGAAATGATGACCTCTTAAGGTAGGAGGCTTTTTTTTTTTTTCTGTGACACTGGTACACACTGTCTATTTTGCCTGGAACATTCTCCTTATACAGGACCATTAACTTTGCTTCTGGTAATTCTTTGATTCTCATCTTAGGCACCCTGTCCTCTGAAAAGCCTACCCTTACTTACAATATTTAGTTGTTCATTCCATGTTCTTGAATTTCACACTATCATATGAGATTATTGGACATAAAATTTACTTATTTTTGGCTGAATGACTACTCTCTACACAGATTGCATAAGAGAGATCAGACACTTGTATAATTTTTTTCTTGTTATATATACCAGTCTATGCTTCAGAAAGTGGATAAAGAATGGGTGGATGGATGGACACTTACATAGAAATATGAACTGGAGAGTGGGACTTCCCTGGTGTGTCAGTGGTAAATCCGCCTACTAATGCAGGAGACACAGGTTTGATCCCTGGATCAGGAAGATGCCCTGGAGGAGGAAATGACAACCCACTCCAGTATTCTTACCTGGAGAATCACATGGACAGGATTCTAGCGGGCTTCAAAATCACTGCAGATGGTGACTGCATCCATGAAATTAGAAGATTCTGTACCTTGGGGAAAAAAATTAAAAAAAAAAAAAAAAAAAAACTTTTACAAACCTAGACAGAGGATTAAAAAAAAAAAAAGGAAAAAAAAAAAAAGGACATCAATTTGCTGACAAAAATCCTTACAGGCAAAGCTATGGTTTTTAAAGTAGTCATATACAGATGTGACAGTTGGACCAAAAAGAAGGCTGAGCACCAAAGAATTCATGCTTTCAAACTTTGGTTCTGGAAAGACTTTTGAGAGTCCCTTGGACAGCAAGGAGATCAAACAGGTCAATCTTAAAGGAAATTAACCCTCAATATTCATTGAAAGGACTGATGCTTCAGTTGAAGCTCCAATACTTTGGCCACCTGAAGTGAAGAGCCAGCTCTTTGAAAAAGACTGTGATGCTGGGAAAGATTGAAGGCAGGAGGAGAAGGGGACAACAGAGGATAAGATGGTTGGATGGCATTACCGACTAGATGGACATGAGCTTGATCAAACTCAAGAAGATGGTGAAGGACAGGGAAGCCTGGTACACTGCAGTCCATGGGGTTACAAAGAGTTGGACACAACTTAGTGACTGAATAACAAACAAAAATATTCCATGGGGTCACAAAAGAGTCAGATATGACTGAGCAGCTAAATAATAATACCTTCTCCATTTCCTTTTCCCTTCCAAGGAGTTATTATCTTCAAAAGGAACAGGTTCGCTCCAAAATCTCTCATATGTGTGACCACTATCTCTTTTTGATACATAAGTTTCCACCCTCTGTTCCTATTGTCAGTAAGCATACTTAGGAAAAGGACAGTCTGGATATGCTTGCATCTTCCATAAAATGAATGTGAGTAAAAAAGTTCATACTCTTAATGAAACATCCCTATGTAATAGAGACCAAAAGGTCATATACCTTTCAGAAAACAAAATATGTAAAAACTACTATATACCTAGCTTCTGCCAGCTTACTTCTGTTGATAAACAAATGATCTCAATCTATATATGACAATGAAATCACAATATTGACAGTTATCTCTTTATAGTGTGAAATAAACTGTGAAATGTTTTACATACATTTTAAATATTACTAACTTATCTTTGAGAGATATTTATTTTTATTGGAGATCGAATCATTCATGGTTGTTCATTCTATAGGTGGCATATTTTAATTTATATACAAATAAGTATAAAAGAAAAAAGTGAACATTATCTTCAGATAGATATATACATACATATATATGTATATGTAGGTTTCTCTGTGTGTGTATTTATATATACACAGACACACACACACATATATAGTATCCCCTGTTGGCTCAGCAGTAAAGAATCCACTTGCTAATTCAGAAGATGCAGGTTCTATCCCTGGGTTGGGAAGATCCCCTGGAAAAGAAAATGGTAACCCATTCCAGTATTCCTGCCTGGGAAATCCCATGGACAGAGGAGCCTGGAGTGCTACAGTCCATGGTATTCCAAGAGTCCAATACCACTTATTGACTAAACAAGAGTATACACACACACACACACACACACACACACACACACACTCCCCTATATTTACATTATATATACATGTATATATATATATGGGCTTCCCTGCTGGCTCAGAGGTTAAAGCGTCTGCCTCCAATGCGGGAGACCTGGGTTTGATCCCTGGGTCAGAAAGATTCCCTGGAGAAGGAAATGGCAACCCACTCCAGTATTCTTGCCTGGAGAATCTCATGAATGGAGAAGCCTGGTAGACTGCAGTCCATGGGGTCACAAAGAGTTGGATATATATATATATATATATATATATATATAATGTCCCATTGTACAATTATTTATATATAATTTCAAGGATTCTACATGCACATGCTTAAAGCTGTAAGGCTTGAAATTCAAGTTTAAGACACTTCCCATTTTTTTTAATATTTCTTACAAGATCTATTTTTGTCTTAAGATCTCTAAAACACAATAAGTTTATAAGACTTAGTCCAAAGTTGTTCTTTTAAATTTCAGATAAAAGCATGTTTATGAAGGGATGTGAAAGTGAAAGTGGTAGTCATTCAGCTGTGCCACCTCTTGGCAGCCCAATGGACTATGGCCTGCCAGGCTCCTCCATCCATGGGATTGTCTAGGCAAGAATACTTATCCAGGGGATTTCCTGACCCAGGGATTGAACCCAGGTCTCCCATATTGCAAGCGGATTCTTAACCCTCTGAGCCACCTATTCCTTTAAAATGCATCTCAAGAGAGAGGGAATCAATATTTCTGTGAAGTTTCTAAAGAGATTATGATCTAAGACTCGTAAGTATTAGAAAGAAATGTATTAACACATACAAAGTGAGATAAATACGAAAAAGCATATTTTCACTTAGAGCAGCATACAGCTTCAGACACACAGCAACACGTTATCAGTCAATGAGATTCTTTCGGTATGCTTTTCATCAGCCGTAACAGTTGATGAGGAACTTTGTGTGTGCCTATGTGTGAACAGACGGTAGTGAAAAGGAAGAACAAGAGTGAGTTTCAAGAGAACAAGAGAGAGACTTGACTACTTTTCTAGTCATCACCTTACAGCTTTTGCTGCTGCGAAGTTACTTCAGTCGTGTCTGACTCTGTGCAACCCCAGAGATGGCAGCCCACCAGGCACCCCTACCCCTGGGATTCTCCAGGCAAGAACACTGGAGTGGGTTGCCATTTCCTTCTCCAATGCATGAAAGTGAAAAGTGAAAGTGAAGTCGCTCAGTCATGCCTGACTCTTAGCGACCCCATGGACTGCTGCCTACCAGGCTCCCCCGTCCATGGAATTTTCCAGGCAAGAGTACTGGAGTGGGGTGCCATTGCCTTCTCCGTTACAGCTTTTATCTGGTTTTAAAATACATGGGTCTCCATTTCACAATGATTTCTCTTGAGAAAACTGAAAAATAATTCTGATTTGGATAATAATGAAAATTACAATTTTGTTTCTCAGTTAATTAAGTCATAATAAAATAAACAGGTCATCATAAACAATGTTTAAAACTGGAAGACAAGATTTGACTTAGATTTCTAGGTGTGAAAAAGCAAGACATTATATTAAAATTTCTAAATATGAACATCTCCAGTTGTAGTGATTATTTTCCTGTTTGTAAATGACAGTATTTAAAGCATTTTGATTAAATTAACTGATTATTTGACTGGATTGGTAAGCCATTTTTACCCAGATCATTGAAAGGCTGCTATATGTTGACAAAGCTATGATAACTTCTATCATAAAGGTAGCAAAGCCAATGTCTCTCTGTGTGTATATGGTGGTTTAGTCACTAAGTCATGTCCAACTCTTTGACGCCATGGACTGTACCCTGCCAGGCTCCTCTCTCCATGGGATTTCCCAGGCAAGAATTCTGGAGTGGGTTGCCCTCTTTCTCTAGGAGATCTTCCTGACCCAGGGACTGAACCCTGGTCTCCTGCATTGCAGGCGGATTCTTTACCAACTGAGCTGGCAGGGAACCCCTCTGTGTGTATAACATATTTATTTGTACATAAATACTGTCAGTAATTTTACCCCTATTGCCCATAATGCATGTCCAATATGAATAGATGACAATGACAGCGAGTCAAGGGGGAATGAATGCTACAAAGCATTTACTTAGTCTATAAAATTCAGAATCTGGATATTAATCTAAATACTTTTTGTCCAGGTCCTTTTGTTTTTATCTCTCAATTCCCTCGTTCCCATACTCTGACCTCAATGAAACATAATGAAATCCTTAGTACTTTAATCCATTCTATATTTAAAGTATTCGTACTTGCTTATATCTTTCTTTTAATAATGGAGAAGAAAAGTGTGCTTAGTCTGCCTTTGATTCTACTGCTACTTTCCCTTGGTATTTTTAAAATCATTGCTTCTTTTATTCATTGAATACACTTTTTCTAGAAATGGTTAATTAAGACCGAGAATTATCTTACTAACTTTTCAACTGATTGTAATTGGATGTCTCCCTAAAGTATTTTCTTTAAGTCAGCAATGAAGATTTGAAACAGAGAGTATGACACTAATAGATTTCCAGGTGGCCTTTCTCCAGTGAAGCTGATCACTCCTTCCACTTTTCCCTTTAAGTAACAGGACCTGGATGTTAATAATAGCCCCATCCACCCTGGTTATAAACCTGAGATATAACATTGCCTCTTCTGTTTTCCTGAACATTGCCCATATCTTTTGAAATCACTGTTTTATTAAAGTATCTTCAAATTATCAAGTTTGTGTTTATTATTTGTTTTCTCTAGGATCCTGACTATCTATTTCTTCTTGAAATTACATTTCCTCTCACATGTCTAGTGGACTCATTTCTATTTTCCTTTCTAGAATTCTTCATGAAATCAATCTTTTCCATAACCTGGCCCTTATATTTTAGTGCTTTCTAGATGCCCCTCTTTATACTTATTCCTATAACTCTCTATTCATTCACTACCTCATTGGTTAGTTTATCATTGATAGTCAAATAAATTACTTATACCTATCTTTAGCATAGGCTTTTCTGGTAGCATGGGTGTGACACTTGAACTTCTGATCTAAGAGATGTATTAAATCAGTGGTTCCCAATCCCTGGGCCATGGACAGGTATCATATGTTAGAAACTAGGTGAGTATCAGGCAGTGGAGCAATTTATTAATTCATTGTGCTATGCTTGCGGCAACTTCAAATCTCTATATATTCTGGATTAAAGTCAAGGTGGAATACCCTGATTGGCACAAAATCACTGAAATGTTTGCTTCTGTTTCCAACATCCTATCTTTGTGAAGCAGGTTTTTGTTCCTTTTATTTTTTTTCCCCTGCAGTAGCAGTTAAAAAAATGAGATTACAGAGTAGACTGAACATATGCAGCACACTTGAGGTATCACTGTTTCCCATCAACCCCAGATAGACCCATCAAGCTGCAGGAAAACAGTTTTAGAGTTCCCACGAATTCTACACTATGGTGACCTTATAATTTTTTCATTATAGACCACAAGGTAATAATAATCGAAATAAAGTACCCAATAAATATAATGAGTTGGGTCATCCTGAAACCATCTCCCTCACCTGCCTGTCTGTGAAAAAACCGTCTTCCATGAAACCAGTTCCTGGTGCCAGAAAGGTTGGGGACTGCTGTATTAAATGACTCCTCCTATGTGTTTCCAAACTGAACCCCACCATCTTCCACCTCCACATTTACTTCCATCTTTACTGAATGGCATTCGATACACCAAGTTGCTCAAGATTAGAAATTGAGTTATCATTGGCCACTTTTGTCTAATTATCTCTTTCCAGTCACAAAATTTTATCAGTTTTATCTCTTCATGTTTCTTCAATATTATTTCTGCATTGTACTGTCATTATTACTAACTTAGTTCAAGCACAAATAACTCTTAAACTGAATTACCCCAGTGCTTTTTTTCATGAAAACCTATCATGGTGTCCCAAGCTTCAGACTTTCACTCAGGCTACTACCTGAGCCCTTATCTCTAAACATCAGTCTTTATCTGACCAACAGAGACTCCAAATTATGTGTTTAAGTTCAATCTACTATCCTCTTTAAAAAGCTGTTCCTTGTTTTCTCATTCAAGGTTACTTGCCAAAACACGATTCAATAGCACTCTATTCATATGTCTACTAAAACATCTATCACAGTGGTAGATAAATACCTGTTATTTTTTGAAATCAGTAATACTGAATATGTATTTTAATTAAGAATATATTATATGCAACACTGTAAACATGCATTCTAATAAATATTACATGATAAAAACCTTAAAAGCAATGTGAACCTTTGCTCCCATATAACTCATTTTAATAAATATACAGAAATATTCTGCTGTAAGATTTGCTAGTCTCATTGAAGTTATCATTGAAGATTGTTATCATTGAAGATTGCCCTGCAGGTACTATAATGCACCAGGATGCAATATGCCATACCAAATGGACTGTTTTATAAATATGAAATTCAAAATAAAATGAGAACATTTAAAATCATTTTCAGGTTATATAAGTAAATAAACAGATATTTAATATTATTTAAGAGTAAAATTATATTAAATTTTTTAAAAAGAGTTACTATTACATAATGAGAGTAGAAATTCTTACAGGCTAGAGCTTTGGGTTAGGTTAAGATTGTATCAATACTTAATTCTATTCTTCTTCAAAGTTCCCATTAATGGAGAATATTTGTATCCTTTGAAAAGATAGTCTATGTAAACTAGGCTCAGATCAATTCTGCTTTCAGCCTGCAATAAAACTGTCATAGAGATTTGCCAAATGAAACTAATGATCAGCAAAAGTAGCGGGATTAGCAGCTCAGTCAGACTAGTGATACTGAAGTCCTTGCCAGCCTGAAGAAAGAGGCAGCTTAACGATAATAATAAAAAGTAGCACTTGTTATTGTGTGTTGACTTTTCTATTTTCTTCTCGAGCTGTAAATTGAAGAATTCAGACTTTAAGTATTTGTAGATTAAACAAGGAACATAAATACTTCTCCTTGGGGAGAAATCAGTAGTTATAGTTCTCTCTTTGAAGTTATTATTTTATATTCTCACCAAAAAGAGAGACATATCAATATTTTAACATCAGTGTCACACTCATCCTTAGTTAGCCACTTGTTTGTGAGTGTCCTCTGATGGTACTAAAAATGTCTGTAGTTTTCCAAATAAAACTCCGTCATAAAAAAAAAAAAAAAGATCAGGCCATTAATAGTAACTTAATAAGGGTATTTCTGTTTCCTACACTTAGAATTTAATGATCACTTAATTATACAAGCCTGGCAATGGCACCCCACTCCAGTACTCTTGCCTGGAGAATCCCATGGACAGAGGAGCCTGGAAAGCTGCGGTCCATGGGGTTGCTGAGGGTCGGACTCAACTGAGCGACTTCACTTTCATTTTTCATTTTTATGCACTGCAGAAGGAAATGGCAACCCACTCCAGTGTTCTTGCCTGGAGAATCCCAGGGACGGCAGAGCTTGGTGGGCTGCCATCTATGGGGTCGCACAGAGTTGGACACAACTGAAGCGACTTAGCAGCAGCAGCAGCAGCATGTATCTAAAGTAGGAAATGCCACTAAATTTATAATGGGAAAGGCATCTTTCTCAGTAGCCTCAGATCTAATTTCAAGAAAATTAAAGAATTCTGGTTTAAGTGTCCACATTTTTAATCTAATGCAATCATTACATGAAAGTAATACAAAACCATTCTGTCTAGAAGATTTGAGTTTAATTGCCCAATGGATATTATAAATACATGCTGAGTGTTATTAAATCTTAAAGAAGAAGGAAATTCTGCTCTTTGTAACAACATGGATGAACTTGGAGGACAATATCCTAAGTGAAATAAGACAGTTATAGAAAGATAGTAAGTGGAATTTCACTTATATGAGCCATTTAGAAACTCAAACTCATAGACACAGAGACTACAACAACTAGCTATCAAAGGTTGAAGGGTTGATGGAAGTGGGGAGTTATACAATGAGCATAAATTTCATTTATGTAAGATGAATAAGTTCTAGAGATGTGCGATACAAACTAGTGCCTATAGTTAATAATAGTATATTCTTCACTTCAAAATTTAAGATAATTGGTATCATATAAAATATTCTCACAAAAAATAAATAGAAACTCTGGAATTTGTTGGACAGGACTTGACTGTAGTGTTTGTATCTCTATAATGTCCTTAGTCCAAGCTCATCTTAGTGTATATATTGAATATTAATTATACTTCAATAATAATATTAAAAGAAAACAATACAATTAAAAATTTTTAAGTACATATGTCCTTAATATAAGCAAGGGAACTGTTTAGATGGTATATTTCTCTCAAGATGTGTGTGCATATTTATGCTTGTGTTTAACAGTCAATTTCAGACAATTGATCATATTATATAATTAAGTAATCTCCTACTCCTTGATTATTTTTCATAGTTGACTCAGCTGATTATTTTGGCTTGTACTGAGGCGAAATGACCAAGGTAGACATGGCCTTAGAGGCATAATGACTTATAAGTCAAGTTATGTCCTTGGTAGTCATCTCATCTGCATTTCTGATATCACCTTGGTCTCCATCTTTTAACTGAACTCTTCCCTCACTATCTTTGGGATTTACAGGTACTTGCACAGTCCAAATCTCACTTTTCATGCCTTAACAGCAAATCACCTCATATCTCATTTCTACTCTATGGAGCATTTCATTTCTGATAATTCTATTTGCTTAACATTTTATAGCACTATATACTAATACAGTTGACCCTTGAACATCATGAGTTTGAACAGCATGAAAGTGAAACCTGCTCAGTCGTGTCTGACTCTTTGCGACCCCATGGACTATACAGTCCATGGAATTCTCCAGGCTAGAATACCGGAGTGTGTAGCCATTTCTTTCTCCAGTCATTTCTTTAGCTTAAAAGAGAAGACTAAAAGGAGATGTGATTAAAATCCATTAAATTATAGGCATTTGTTTACATGAAACCCTGAAACAACAGAAGGTAGGGATAAGAAAAAATCATTACTTGAAAAAATAATCACAGATTAAAAATAACTATAATTTTGAGGGGCAACAAATGTATGTCAGATTTTATATTCAATGGGAAATAGATGGGGAAACAGTGGAAACAGTATCAGAATTTATTTTGGGGGGCTCCAAAATAACTGCAGATGGTGATTGCAGCCATGAAATTAAATGACACTTACTCCTTGGAAGAAAAGTTATGCCCAACCTAGATGGCATATTCAAAAGCAGAGACATTACTTTGCCAACAAAGGTCTGTCAAGTCAAGGCTATGGTTTTTCCAGTGGTCATGTATGGATGTGAGAGTTGGACTGTGAAGAAAGCTGAGTGCCAAAGAATTGATGCTTTTGAACTGTGGTATTAGAGAAGATTCTTGAGAGTCCCTTGGACTGCAAGGAGATCCAACCAGTCCATTCTAAAGGAGATCAGCCCTGGGTGTTCTTTGAAACGAATGATGCTAAAGCTGAAACTCCAGTACTTTGGCCACCTCATGTGATGTGTTGATTCATTGAAAAGACTCTGATGCTGGGAGGGATCGGGGGCAGGAGGAGAAGGGGACGACAGAGGATGAGATGGCTGGATGGCATCACTGACTCGATGGACGTGAGTTTGAGTGAACTCCGGGATTTGATGATGGACAGGGAGGCCTGGCATGCTGCAATTCATGGGGTCGCAAAGAGTTGGACACGACTGAGCGACTGAACTGAACTTAACTGAACATTTCATCTAAAATTCACATTAACACCAAGATGTAGAAATGACTGTCTTTATTTTATGGATGAAGAGAAGTCGCTCAGTCGTGTCCAACTTCTAGCAGCTCCATGGAGTGCAGCCTACCAGGCCCCTCCATCCAAGAGATTTGCCAGGCAAGAGTAGTTGAGTGGGTTGCCATTGCCTTCTCCAGTAAGTGGCATAGTTGACATTCAAATGCACAACCTGCATAAACACCAATTTGATTAGAGCTTCCTAGAAGGTGCTAGGGGTAAAGAATCCATATGTCAATGCAAGAGATTTAACAGACACTGGTTCAATCCCTGGGTTGAGAAGATCCCCTGCAGTAGAAAACGGCAACCCATACAAGTACTCTTGCCTGGAAAATTGCAAGCACAGAGGAACTTGGGGGACTACATTCCATGAGCTTGCAAAGAGTTGAACATGACTGAGCATCTGAGTGCCATAACAAAAGTTTACTACAATGACTATACTGCAAATCTGATACAGGATAAACCTAAGGAATGATTTATAAGATTTTAGAAAAAAAAAAATCCTTGATTTGAGACCAGGATGCCTTACTAATATAAAACATAATACTTGGTAGTGTGTACCATGTTTCTGAAGTCACCAGCAGAGAAGAAGATCATGGCCCTATGTGATACAGTGCTTCATACCTCCAACAGAGATTCCAGAGACAGTTGAAGTGAGCCATAGGTTTGACTGAGCATGGACAAACAGTAGGCTGCCTTGTACGGTAACTTGCAGATAATATATGCATTTTCAATAAAGAGTACAGAGAATTTAGAAATATCTTACAAGAATTATAAGCAAGGAACTACTTATCATTTTTGGTGTACTTTAGAATAATTGGATATACTATGCTGTAATTCAATTTAGCAGATTGGCATGCACTATACTAAAACTTACACTGTTTATCATAAAATCCTCAAAAAAATGTGATGTAATAAATACTCTCTACCTCTTTTAGACATAAAAGAATTGAATCTCAAAGATATTAAAACACTTACCAATTGTATATAGGCAGTGAATGGTGAAGCACAAACTCAAAATTAGGTAGTCTAATTGCAAACCTGCATGTTGCATTTTTAGACCAGAAAATACATTAGATCATGAGGAAATAAAAAACACACTCAACTCATTAAGGGCACAGCAATTTTATGGGTATAAAGGTCCTTGGGTAATAAAAATACATCAGGATCAGTGAATTTCCGCTACCTTCTCTGGACAAAAATTCCAACCCAACACCCCTTGCCTCACGCCACCACCAAATGGACAATCATTATATAAACACAGAAAAGAAATCACAATAGTGACTTTGCAGGAAAACTTAGACAGAAAATTGCTTCCTAAGGATTTTGAAGCATCAGCCTAGACTAGACCAGGGCTATTATTACGAGTGTAGCCCATCGAGAAATCGGCAGAGAGAACACGAAAGACAACTCTAGATAGACACCCACAGCAGGATAAGAAAGAGCAAAAAGGGTGATATATCATTTGGGGGGGCACTCCTTGTAGGAGGCTCTGAGGGATAATTCACATCCTGACTCTTCCAGTTTTGGGTGACCATACATAGGTCTTAAAGGTTTTGTGGCTAATGATAATATCACTCCAGTTTCTGTCTTCTTCACATTGCTTCTTCTCTGTGTGTTTGTGTGTCTCGGTTCTATATGTGTCTCAGAGGGATATTTCTGTTGGTTTACAGCATGATCAACTCTCAAAATCCTTAGATTAATTATGTCTTCATATTTTTTTTTTCATGTAGGATGATATTCACAGGTTTGAAGGATTAGGATGTTAATATATAGTTTTGGAGTTAATCATTCACCCTAACATTATGTGGAACATATTTATATCAATCTCTGTTGCTTTTCTACACAAAATATCAAGAACATTATCTGGGACCTATTCTCATGAGAAAATCCACAAAAGATGGGAAAGTCACCAATTGCTATTTCTTTCTTTGACATATACACTCTGCTCAAGTTTCTACACACTTTTAATTACTCTTTGATACCTTCACTTATAGTACTTTTTTTGTTTTAATGTTTTGTCCAAAGTTTACAATCATTAGCAGTAGGTCTCATCTGATAGGCATGATTTCTCTGTTACTGGAAGAGAAACATGCCCAAACCCATTTAATTTGATTTAAATTCTTTATATTCAAAGTATTATCTATTCAACACTAACATCAGCAGCCCGTGGAAGATTGCTACAAAGGTAGATTTTCAGACTCCATTCCGGGATGAGTGAAATCAAATCTGCATTTTAACCAGATCACCAGTGGATCTTAGGATATTAAAGTTTGATTGTTATTGCTTACTGGAATATGCTTTCTTCTTGCCAATTGTTTATACACCTATATTTAATAGTTATTGTGATTTTTAATATACTTGAGACAAAAAAGGAAAATACGTATGTCTGCATGTACTGGGAAGGGTAAGGAAAATGTGGAAAATTGGACACAAACTTGGGTCTTTAAAGACTGTGTAGCATATGTTGTTAAAGAGCAGCTGAGCTAATCATGTCTCCCTCAAATTTATTGTCTATCAGGACTATTTAAATGTTATTATTACATATATTTGAAATGGTCCTATTTCATAACAATCTCTGAAGATCAAGTACTTTTGTTTATCTACGTTCACAGATGTACTTCTCACATTTACAATTGCCTGAGAAGGGAATGGAGATGATGGAGAAATAGTGTGCCCCTCCCCTCAAAGCAACTTTTAAGAAAGGAGAATGTGACTCTCATTTCATATCAGTGGCTCAGATGTGTCCGACTCTTTGCAACCCCGTCGGTGATATTTGCTGCCTGAAAATCCACTTACAGTCCATGGAATTCTCCAGGCCAGAATAGTGGAGTGGGTAGCCATTCCCTTCTCAGGAGATCTTCCCAACCTAGGGATCAAACCCAGGTCTCCTACAGTTCAGGCTGATTCTTTACCAGCTGAGCCTTTAGGGGAGCCCAGCTCTGCACTGATGACACAAGACTTCTATGGTCACTTAGAAATCTCATCAATTTATCACAAATTTGAGAACATGAACAGACTTTCCTGATTCTTCGGCTCCAGGCTCCATCAGTGATACTTACTGCCTGAAAATCCACTTACAGACAGGGCTTCATCATTACCATGGGTGGAACCCACCATCTTAATAGCAATTTAGCAGCAATGTTCAGTCTTGCTGAAGTACCCAAATTACATATTTCTTATGATGGCTGAGGTAGTCTTTTTCATTGTGATTTTACTGGACTTAAACTGTACTTGTTTCCCTGATCTAAGGGATATAATATGTTTCTCTTCTATACTGTATTTTGCATTTTGTCACTTGAGTATTAAGTGACACTTCCTTAAATCTGTGATTTACAAAGCACTCCCACAGGAGTTAGGGAATTCAAAGCACTTCCACTTTTCACAGGTGATTCATGGCAGGGAAGGTTAAAGAAGGATTGTCATTGTAAGGTTCAAGCAGTCATATGCCCACCATTCCCTTCTTGTTCTCCCAGCTCTGCCTTCCTTACTCCTACTCTTCAATTCACCATCTCATCTCCTTCCACATTCCTTTTCCTAATTCTAATCAACCCACACAGTATGAATGACCTGCTGTTCAGGAAGGTGCCTTCCTCTTCATAAGTAGATATGGTCACCTCCTCAGAGGAGCCTTGCTCTATCAGTTGTCTGTGGTGTATAAAAAATTACCACTTACTTGTGGTTTTAAAAAAACACAGTTTGGTGGATCAAATAAATACACATCTGTTCTCTTACAGTTCTGAAAGCTAGAGGAGAGAAATGTTTTACAATGGGCCCAAATCAAAGCGTCAGCACAACCAGGCTCCCTTCAGAAGAGGAAGCAGCTTTCCCAGTTTCTAGAGCTTCATTCCTGTTACATTCCTTGGCCTACAGTTCCTCTCTCCAGGTTCTCAGCCAGAAGAAGTATTATCACATTGAGAATGGCTTGGGACCCAGGTCACTTTAAGAACTGCAATGCTTGCAGCTGGACTACTTCTTCTCTAGAAACAAAACGGGACTAAAAATCATGACATGCATGCACAGTTTGGGGAAAATATGGACCCCAAGTATACAAAGAGACCAAAAAAATCCAACTGCCACTTTTGAGGAGCCGGAAGCAAATCAGGGTGTCAAGAGCAAAAGAAGTGTACTGTGCATGTCCCCTGCACACATCACCATCTGCAGTGTGGGCAGAACATCTAAGCCATGCCTCCAGGCTACCCTTGGACACACCTCTAACATCACCCCATCTGAGGAACCAAGCCAGGGAACCTGTTGTTTGTTCTCACTCCCTGCTGCTACAACAGGGACCCAAAAAAAGCCTCGCCTGAATTTCCTGGCCTCTGATCAAGTTCTTTTGATTAAGAAGGCCAAGCACCCTGGTCGGGAACAACATTATCCTCTCCTCTCCTATGCAGTCAGTCTGCCTTTATCTCTCATTCATAAGGAAACTGTGAGTGCATTTATTGTTGCTCTTTAGTTGCTAAGATGCATCTGACTCTTTTTGACCCCATGAATTGTAGCCTGCTAGACTCTTGGCACCCCACTCCAGTACTCTTGCCTGGAAAATCCCATGGATGGAGGAGCCTGGAAGGCTGCAGTCCATGGGGTTGCTGAGGGTCGGATACGACTGAGCGACTTCACTTTCACTTTTCACTTTCATGCACTGGAGAAGGAGATGTCAACCCACTCCAGTGTTCTTGCCTGGAGAATCCCAGGGACGGGGGAGCCTGGTGAGCTGCCGTCTATGGGGTTGCACAGAGTCGGACATGACTGAAGCGACTTAGCAGCAGCAGCAACAGACTCTTCTGTCTGTGGGATTTTCCAGGCAAGAATACTGGAGTTGGTTGCCACTTCCTTCTCCAGGGGATCTTCCCAAACCTGCCTCTCCTGCATTGGCAGGTGGATTCTTTACCACTCAGCCACCAAGGAAGCCCCATTTGTGCATTAGGGCCTGCCTAGAAAATCTATGATAATCTCCCCACCTTGAAGTCTTTAGTTAATGGTATCCACAAAACTCACTTTTGCCTTAAAAACTAACATTCACAAGTTGCAGGTATTAATGTGTAGATCACTTTGATGAACACTATTCAGTGCACCACACCTGCTTATCTGCTTTACTGTTTCATTTGCTGCCAAAGCATTGAATAACAAATTCCCAACACTTGCCAGTGCCTTCATGGAAAACATTCAGAGGGAATAAAATGTGCACTCAAGAAAGTGAAAATACAAAGGCAAAACTGATAACATGGAAGTGCTACATACTTTCAGAAATATATTAACTAAAACTTTGCTGGTGTGTTTGTCATTTTTTGATAAAGGGAAACAATATCAAAAATGAAAAAAAAAATCATTTCAATTACCAAAAAGGAAAACATTAAATAATATATTGAAAGAACAAACAAAAATAAAAAAAGATATTTCCATGCTAGGAAGGACAGTGTGTGACTCATATAAGTAGGTAATGAACAAATTTTGACTCACTATACACAAAGCCAAACTGACTATGGTTCCAGAAATAATTACTGAGAAAATCAGAGGTTCATAAGCAGAGCTTTATTATGTATGAGCTGAGAAAGGAACTCGGTAAAAACAACACATGGAGATATGTTAGCACAAAGCTTATTTTTTAAAAAGCCTTTATGCGGAGACTTGCTCAGAAATAGAATGATGTTATAAGCAGATTACATAAATTTAACTAGATTCTGAATTTTCACATAACATTGGACTGAATTTCCAGTTCCCCTAAATAGGAAAACATTTTCTAATTCATGACATCCCTTTGATAAGTCACATTAGCAGCATTTGCTGATATATGTAGGGGAAGTTGACAGAAGCTGAGGTTAGTCCCACAACTATAATTTAAAAGATTTTATATTTTATATCAAAATCATTTATTTCACAGAATTTGTACAAATGCTTAACATGTTTGAAGTATTCCTTGTACTCATTTCCTGGAGCTGGCTTAACAGAGTACCACTAACTGGATGATTTAAGCATCAGAAACACATCATCTCACAGTTTTGGAAGCTCAGAATCCAAAATCAGGGTGGAGTCCATCTGAGGATCTTCTCCATGAGTCTCTCCCAACTTCTGATTTCTCTGTCAGTCGCTGACTTGTGGGTACAACTCTCTAAGTCTCCATGTTCCCTCTATGAGTGTCTTTTACGGGCCCTAATTTCCCCTTAACATATATTTTAATGAGGTCCCCTCATGACCTTATATGAACTTGACCATGTTTCCAATTGAGTCACATTCAAAGGAACAAAGGTTAGGGCAGGACTTCAACATCTTTTGCTGGGTTGGTGAGGGACATAATTACAATATTTCTATTCATTTCTGTTGAACTTTAGTCATCTTTTACTATCAGATAATTTAGGGGAGCCAAAATTTTGATAAAAACTATAAAAGAAAATATCAAAATAGATAAAAACTATTTCCCTATGACTCTCAGTACACATACACACAAACGTAAGAATTAGGATAGTACTGAGATTATTATAAGTGGTGAGACACCACAACCTCGCTTCTTAAGAAATACAGATTTCAAAGAAATATTCTCATGGAACACTGGAGTTTCCTAAACCAGACTGAATTAAAGTGAATGTCAAGTGTTCATAATAAATAAAGTCACAAGCTAAATTCTATGTCACAAGCTAAACTCTACATGGGTCTATGTGTATAGATGCATGTGCACATTGCTTAATTAGATTCACATTTTCCCTTTCATAATTTCCTAAGTTCAATTTGAGAAAAGAGAGAAAGTCTTCGAGGACAGTTTTTATTAATTTTTTCTCTAGCCTTTTTTTGTGGATGCTATATATTTTCCTTTCAATACATTAAAAAAAATTCTTGTGATGATTCAGTTTTTTTTTTTTTTTGGTACTCTATAATTCTTCCTACTGTGTTAATCTGACCAAACTTACTTCATATTTGGTTTTCTGAATCAGTTACCCTGCCTAATTAAGTTCAGTTGAGAACCCCATATGTAAAGCCTATAGTAGTTCTCTGTCTTTTTTGATGGGCTCAATATCTTATACTATTTTTATACATACATAGACAACCTTAATTACTCTTTTCTAGAACTTTAAGTCTATATTATATAAGCCACTAAATTTTTGGACACTAAATTTTGCAACTCTTTGTTGAAGTCCCTTAAATTCTATTGTATATTTTTTTCAGAACCAAAGTTTTATATAACAGTTTACTATTTGGTCATGAATTAATTCTGCTCATAATTAATAGCTAGAATACAGACTGCTTGTATGTTGGTGACCACTTTCACTTACCAGTGAATTCTTTTTCTTTTTTTTAATATTTTTATTTTTACTTTATTTTACTTTACAATTCTGTATTGGTTTTGCCATACATTGACATGAATCCACCACGGGTGTACATGTGTTCCAAAACATGAACCCCCCTCCCACCTCCCTCCCCATAACATCTCTCTGGATCATCCCCGTGCCCCAGCCCCAAGCATGCTGTATCCTGCATCGGACATAGACTGGCGATTCGATTCTTACATGATAGTATACATCTTTCAATCCCATTCTCCCAAATCATCTCACCCTCTCCCTCTCCATTGCTTTACTATAAATCAAAACAGAAAGGCATATTCTGCATTAAAGTGTATCAGTGGATTTTAAGAGCTCACTTAAAAATGGTGGCAATTTTAGACATGAAGATATCAATTCAAGGACCATAAATTATTGAACAGATCACCCTCCTCAACAAAGCAGCATCAGCACAAATTGATAACATTGACACAAACTTACTGACACAAAATTCCCCTGTTAGCTCAGAGGAAATGCTTCACAATCACATCACAGTTGAGCAAATCATCACACAGAGCTGGGTGCATTTAATCACTTCATGGGTTTTTTTTTGGCATTTTCTGAGTAAAACATTCTATGCAGAGTACATTATGAGAAACGCTGGACTGGAAGAAACACAAGCTAGAATCAAGATTGCTGGGAGAAATATCAATAACCTCAGATATGCAAATGATACCACCCTTATGGCAGAAAGTGAAGAAGAACTAAAAAGCCTCTTGATGAAAGTAAAAGAGGAGAGTGAAAAAGCTGGCTTAAAGCTCAACATTCAGAAAATGAAGATCATGGCATCCAGTCCCATCACTTCATGGGAAATAGATGGGGAAACTGTGGAAACAGTGTCAGACTTTATTTTTTTGGGTTCCAAAATCACTGACGATGGTGATTGCAGCCATGAAATTAAAAGACCCTTACTCCTTGGAAGAAAAGTTATGACCAACCTAGATAGCATATTCAAAAGCAGAGATATTACTTTGCCGACCAAGGTCCGTTTAGTCAAAGCTATGGTTTTTCCAGTGGTCATGTATGGATGTGAGAGCTGGACTGTGAAGACGGCTGAGCGCCGAAGAATTGATGCGTTTGAACTGTGGTGTTGGAGAAGACTCTTGAGAGTTCCTTGGACTGCAAGGGGATCCAACCAGTCCATTCTGAAGGAGATCAACCCTGGGATTTCTTTGGAAGGAATGATGCTAAAGCTGAAGCTCCAGTACTTTGGCCACCTCATGGGAAGAGTTGACTCATTGGAAAAGACTCTGATGCTGGGAGGGATTGGGGGCAGGAGGAGAAGGGGACGACAGAGGACGAGATGGCTGGATGGCATCACGGACTCGATGGATGTGAGTCTGAGTGAACTCCGGGAGTTGGTGATGGACAGGCAGGCCTGGCGGGCTGCGATTCATGGGGTCGCAAAGAGTCAGACACGACTGAGCGACTGAACTGAACTGACCCTCTCTTGCAAGATTATTCTTACTATAAATCTTAATGAAAATAAATTTCTAGGAACCTTAAACTAAGAAACTGTTCACCTAAAGGTAATTAATATTATACAAGTTTAAAGAGTATGAATTCTTGGTGTAATAGTTTTTGATTACTAAATGTGAAGCCATCTCAGAACTAAATTAGTGAGACAGTAATCAAACAAGGTTAATTCTGGCCAAGTAGTCAGCACACTACCAGACCACCTGACTTGCCTTCTGAGAATTCTGTATGCAGGTCAAGAAGCAACAATTAGAAATGGATATGGAACAACAGACTGGTTCATGATCAGGAAAGGAGTACATCAAGGCTGTATATTATCACCCTACTTATTTAATTTATATGCAGAGTCCATCATGCGAAATGCCAGGCTGGATGAAGCACAAGCTGGAATCAGGATTGCCAGGAGCAATATCAATAAGCCCAGATATGCAGATGACACCACCCTTATGGCAGAAAGCAAAGAAGAACTAGAAAGCCTCTTGATGAAAGTGAAAGAGGAGAGTGAAAAAGTTGGCTTAAAACTCAACATTCAGAAAACTAAGATCACGGCATCGTCCCACCTGTTCATGGCAAATAGATGGAGAAACAATGGAAACAGTGACAGACTTTATTTCCCTGTCCTCCAAAATCACTTCAGATGGTGACTGCAGGCATGAAATTTAAAAATGCCTGATCCTTGGAAGAAAAGTTATGACCAATCTCGACAGCATGTTAAAAAGCAGAGATATCACTTTACCAAAAAAGTCCATCTACTCAATTGCTATTGGTTTTCCAGGAGCCATGTATGGATGTGAGAGTTGGATTATAAAGAAAACTGAGTGCAGAAGAATTGATGCTTTTGAACTGTGGTGTTGGAGAAGACTCTTGTGAGTCCCTTGGACAGCAAGGAGATGCAACTAGTTCACCGTAAAGGAAATCAGTCCTGAATATTCATTGGAAGGACTGATGCTGAAGCTGAAACTCCAATACTTTGGCCATCTGATGTGAAGAACTGACTTATTGGAAAAGACCCTGATGCTGGGAAAGATTGAAGGTGGGAAGAGAAGGGGACGACAGAGGATGAGATGGTTGGATGGCATCACCGACGCAATGGATACGAGTTTGTGTAGGCTCCTGGAGTTGGTGATGGTGAAGGAAGCCAGGCTTGCTGCAGTACATGGGGTCACAAAGAGTCAGACACGACTGAGTGACTGACCTGAACTGAAGTCTTCACACTAATGAGCAATATGTCAGCATATCTGAAATTAAATATAAAATCCTTAAGGTTTTCTTTTTTTAACCTGTGAATTATCTGATTTATTTTGTCTATTCTATATGTATTCTTATATGAAAACCATCTACTTTCTTGTTAGCACTTGCTATTACAACATATAAAATGAGTTGTTATAACATGATAATTGACACTGACTACTGTACTACTTAGGGTTCTCCATAGAAACTGAAGCAACAGGATGTATATGTATATACACAGAGAGAGATAGTTATTTTATGCAATTGGCTGACATGATGATGGGGCTGGCAAGACTGAAATTTGCAGAGCAGGCCTATAGACTAAGAGATGTTAAAAAAGTTTACCTGAGTTGTAGTTCAACTCAAAGACATTCTGGAGGCAGACTTTATTTTTTTGGCCAAGGGGTACCTCACTCTGTTTGGTCGACAATTATTTGGGTGAGATCCCTACATATTTTGCAAGGTAATCTGTTGTAGTGAAAGTCACTGATTTAAATAGTAATCACATCTAAAAAGTGCATTTCCAGCAACACCTAGATAATATATATACAATTGATCAATATTTTGAAATCCCTCTAATTGCTAAAATTTATTTGTAAATCATTGCAGGCAGATTCTTTACCATCTGAGCCACCAGGAAAGCCCATTGTAAATCAATATTCAGAGTAGTTTCTTAGTCATGCCCAGACACGCATAGAGTGGAAAAACTTTTGGGTGGCCCTGTTGTGCATGTTCCCAGGTAAGATCTAATAGGCTGACGCTCTGGCTTCCTGTTTCAAATTTTATCCTACAAGTGTTCTTCTTATGGCCTATTTAGCACCATCTAAAACAAATGTGCCTTCTTTTGTGACTTTTCCATGTAAAGTGACCCCAACTTGTACTACTAAGGTGTTGGCTAATATCCTCAAGTGCAAGAAGACTGTGGTAAGGTTTATGCAGAAAACATTATGTGTTAGAATTATTAGCTGTGAGTTCAACGTTAATGATCAACAAAACATTAAAAATACTTTAAAATAAAAACATTCATAAAACATATGCATTGATCACCTGATAAAAATGTTGTGACCAGAGTCTTTTAGGGACTCAAGCTTGTACTGGACCCAGAAACAATGCTTCCTTAATTCAGTGTTCCCGTGACTTTACGCAATGTTACTATGATGACTAGTGAGAACAGACAGTAGGATTTCCTTTGTTGTTGTTGTCTTAGTCACTAAGTGATGTCTGACTCTTATGTGACCACATGGATGTAGCCCGCAAGGCTCCTCTGTTCATGGTATTTCCTAAGCAAGAACTGGAGTTGGTTATCTTTTCCTTCTCAAGGAGATCTCCCAACCCAGAGGTCAAACCTGCATCTCCTACCTTGGCAGGTGGATCCATTACCACTGAGCCCCTAGGGAAGCCCCAGGCTTTCCTTGTATAATTGCATTAATGTCTCTTTTATGTAAATGCACTATTTTTATGTCTTTAATATGCATTATTGTGAGCTTTAAGAAGAGTTTACTCTAAATACAGGTTGAAATTATTCTGAAGAGATGCAGAGATTACATATGTAAATGAATAGATGGATAGAGTGACTGAGAAATACATACACATGCCCTCAAATAGAAGCCGATGCATTCATTTATACACACATTTTCTAGAAACAATGGCACCCAGCGGCTTTGGCACACCTAGTGCACAGATGTAACAAGAAGTAACAAGACACCATGGACAAATGAATGTTTCTGGGACTGGGAAATCGGAAGTATAAAATATATTTGCAACATAGTATGCCAGAAATGTAAAATGTGCTCAATGATAGAGATTTGTCAAAATATTATACAAACAAGCTTGGAGTTACTCCCAATAGAAAAACCTATGACAAGTTGAACCTCCCATCAAATCAACTTAGAATTTGAGAGTTAAATTTTATGTAAATGAACAAAATACATGGAAAAAATGGAAAGTTCTTACTCACGGAATAATGTCAACAGATAAATGTAGAAGAAAGGATGAAGTTAGAAAATCACTATTTGGCAATCATCATAATAATAACATTCAATAAAAGAAATGAATGTAAAATGAGTGAGTATAAGCTGAATGAAAAGAAGGACACTTATTTGTATTCAAAGTGTATCCACACACAGTACTTACTAATTTCTTAAAGTAAAAATAGAAACTTTTCTATGGAGACCCCCCAACAGACAAATCCTCAACCAGGTGACAAAATTAACATCAAAAATAATAATAAAAAATCATGTACATCGTAATATAATACACTGAGTAGAAAAATAATTTCTACGACACTCTATCAAGAATGCATAAGCCGAATTTAATCATGAAGAAATATAAGACACCCGTAAACTTAGGCTCATTCTACAAGCATACACTTTATCTGCCAAAAGTGTAAAGATTATGAAATACAAAGAAATACTGAGGAGCTATTCCAGATAAATAGATATTAATTCTTTCTTTCAATTCATAATAAGTAACACTGCCAATCAAACTTTACTGCTTTAATTTGCTCCAAATTTTGTGATTCTTCCCTGTCGGTGTAAATATTAGTGAAAATAGAATATGTACAATACTAGAATTTTGTCTGGGTCCTCATTTGAAAAAAAATGTAGCATATATCCTAGTTACAATCAAACTGTTTCCAAGGATGATACAAAAGGCAATCATGGTAGGATTGTCTTACCTACATTTTGTGAGTATATAAGGAGTAACTTGAGAAATCTGTATGCTGGTTAGGAAGCAACAATTAGAACTGGACATGGAACAACATACTGGTTCCAAATAGGGAAAGGAGTACAGCAAGGCTGTATATTGTCACCCTGCTTATTTAACTTACATGCAGAGTACATCATGTGAAACGCTGGGCTGGATGAAGCACAAGCTGGAATCAAGATTTCCGGGAGAAATATTAATAACCTCAGATATGCAGATGACATCAAACTTATGGCAGGAAGTGAAGAACTAAAGAGCCCCTTGATGAAAGTGAAAGAGAATAGTGAAAAAGGAGGCTTAAAGCTCAACATTCAAAAAAAAGCTCAACATCATGATATCTGGTTCCATCACTTCATGGGAAATAGATAGGGAAACAATGGAAACAGTGACAGACTTTATGTTTTGGGGGGCTCAAAAATCACTGCAGATGATGACTGAAGCCATTAAATTAAAAGACGCTTACTCTTTGGAAGGAAAGTTATGACTGACCTAGACAGCATATTAAAAAGTAGAGACATTACTTTGCCAACAAATGTCCACCTAGTTTAGGTTATGGTTTTTCCAGTAGTCATGTGTGGATGTGAGAGTTGGACTATAAAAAGAGCTGAGCACTGAAGAATTCATGCTTTTGAAGTGTGGTGTTGGAGAAGACTCTTGAGAGTCCCTTGCACTGCAAGGAGATCCAACCAGTCCATCCTATAGGAAATCAGTCCTGAATATTCATTGGAAGGACTGATGTTGAAGCTAAAACTCCAATACTTTGGCCACCTGATGCAAAGTGCTAACTCATTTGAAAAGACCCTGATGCTGGGAAAGATTGAAGGCAGGAGGAGAAGGGGACAACGGAGGATGAGATGGTTGGATGGCATCACCAACTCAATGAACATGAGTTTGGTAAACTCTGGGAGTTGATGCTGGACAGGGAAGCCTAGCGGACTGCAGTCCACACGGTCGCAGAGAGCTGGACATGAACTGAACTGACTGACTGACTGAACAGAGTAACATGAAGATTTTAAATATACAGTTTTTTTTGTTTGTTTGTTTGTTTGTTTTTTAGCTACAAGTTTCTATTGATAAGAGCACAGTACCTTGTCCAACCACTCCCAGGCAAATTAAGTAACATCCTAGGAGAACCAATAGAAGAGTTTGACATAGCTTTTGGAATCTGCAAGATATAGAGAATGGTACTAGGAATAAAAAAACCTAAGTGTTACAGGTTACGGCTAAACTGATCTGTGATAGCAAGTTAGAGAGAGATCAGGCATCTTTACCAGTCAAAAAATCAACCAGCTAAGAGCCATCATCTAACTTCAGAGGGCTTCATACAGGTTGAATTTATGGTCTCCATTGACGAATCCTTCGTGTGTGCTAAGGAAATATTCAAACATCAATAACCACTCAAAACATGCAAACACACCCAATTTCATGCCTTCACAAATCACCAAAACACAACTGTGAGGTCATTATAATACATGTAAAAATAAGACTATTAGTAACATAGAAACCAAATGGAAAATGTAAAGTATCTATAAATCTTTCACCCTTAGGTAAGAAATTAAGTGTTGGTAAAGTATAAATTTGCAGTAACAGAGAAATAAAGTTCTAGCATATGTGTAAAGCTCTATATTATATGAAGTTCTATTTTATATATATATGTATATATAAAGTTATATTACATATTTATGCAAATAATTTATTTAAATTTTTAATAAGCAAAGTTCACCATTTCTCCCATCCCTTCACATTCCACCTCTGGCAACCATCAATCTCTTCTCTGTACCTATGAATTTGTGTTTTTAAAAAAATTATGTTTATTATTTTACTATACTATTAAAATATATTATTATTAGCATGGTAGTTAGCATTGCTATAATATAGCAATAGTAATATTTAATTTTAATAAATTACCATTGATCTGCTTATATATAAAATGTACTTAGAACATTTCATTTTCTAAAGTCAGGTCAGTCAATAGGCCAACAAATCTTAATAGTACAAAAACTTATCTCATTTTCATAACCCTCCATAAAGCCACTCCAACTGATTTTTCATTAACTCTCAAAACATATCATTCATTGTGATACAATAGATTTCCATATTACCCTAAGACTACACAGATGAGGATATCTCATTATTTTGAGACTGTATTATTTTTTATAACTTACCTAATGCTATCTCACTCTCAAGAGTCAGTAAAAGTCCCATCACCTCCTTGAAACCCCTTAGATTCCTATTTTGTTAGTTTAAAAATACATATATATTTCTTATCACATAATTACATTCTCCTATACTAGATTTTTATAGGGGAGCTCTGCACATTTCATTAGAGAATAAGTTACTGGGGTGCAAATATCAAAATATTCAACCCGAATGAAATTGTCCTGTGTACAAAATGGGAATTCAATATTTATTCAATGACTGCTATTCTGATCCACAACTCAAAATAATTATAAAGAATGCGCAATGAGGGAGTATCCTAATGACTTCTGAAAGTATTTTAATGGCTCTACTTTGCGATTTTTCACAATTTAAATGTCTGTAGAGAAAATATTTTTAAAATGTGATGATGAAAAGTTCAATATATTAGTGGTCTGAATTTTTAAGCTACATGTTTTTAGCAAAACAAATTACCCAGAGGAATTCTAAATTCTCCAAAGCACACTGGTAGTATAACCAGTGCTGAGACATATTAATTCATTATTAATAAATTCTCAGAATTTATAACTTTTTATGAATGTTTCCATATCCCTTTTATACCCTCAGGAAGTACACAGGTCCTAGGAGAAAGTAAATGAAAATTATGGCCTTATTGGCCTCAAAATAAGTGTTTTCTAGATGAAATATGATTACATATGTAAACTTTATCAAGATATAGCAAATACTAGAAAATCAATTCATATTCTGGAAAAAATCCTCGTACTAGAGTGAAAAGTGAAAGTCTTTCAGTCATGTCCAACTCTGTGACCCCATTGTCTATAGCCCACCCGTCTCTTCTGTCCATGGAATTTTCCAGGCAAGAATACTGGAGTAGGTTGCCATTCCCTTCTCCAAGGGATCTTCCCAACCCAGGGATTGACTGCTGGTCTCCTGCATTGAAGGCAGATTCTTTACATCTGAGTCACCAGGGAAACCTGTGCTAGAATAGTCTATGCCGACTGCATCTATTAAAGTGTGAGCCTATAATGTTCTATTTAGAATACCGATACCTATTTGATTGGCAAAGACTTACTAAAACTATAAGTTTATGATTCATCCAACAATTCACTCACCTGCCCACCAATCAATTTAATCATTCATTTATTCCTGTGAGTATGAGTGTATAAGTTAGTCAGCCTCAATGTCTTAGGATATTAATTAGATATATGGTTAAGGTAATAATTTGTACATATCCTCTTGAATAATAAAAAATAAACATTAAATTCTTATCACATTAATATTTTTTGGTATTACTTATGTGCATTTTTACCCCACACATGAATAATTTAACTTAGTAAAAGTACAAAAAAAGAGCAAGAGATAAAAAGGATTATTCCCATGAATAGCCAGCATCCAATGAAAAGTTGGTTGAAGAAAACGATGGGCATGTGTATAATAAACATTCTACTCTGATAAAGTTATAATAATATTTATATTAGTAAGCCAAATATCTTTTCCAGGTAAAAGAGTGAGAAAGTCAGGAAAACTATGTCTAGAGTTTCTATTATTTGAGTTGAATATCCAGTCAACACATTAGACTAATTTGATGATCCGGGACATGCTATGTTCTAAGACTCTACCCAAAATTCATAAGGATTGATAAGGGTCTTAGAAGAAAGAGAAACACAAGGAGAACATCATATAAAGATAAAGGCATACATTGGAATTATGTTGCTATAAACCAAGGAACACTTTGGAGTACCAGAAATGGGAGGAGGCAAGAAAGGTCTCTCTTCTAAAGACTTGAGAGAGAGAGAGAGAGAGGGGCCACCCAGCAGACACCTTGATTTTGGATTTCTAGCTTCCCGAACTGCTAAAGAAAATTTTCTGTTGCCTTAAGTCACCCAGTTGGTGGCACCTTGTTATAGCATCCTTAGGAAACTAATCATCTAAGAACTACATGTCTTACACTGAATGTCATCGGAAACTAGGTCATCTAAGAAACACACTTTTTACACTGAATGCCAAAAATCTTCACAACTGGCTACCAGTGAGAATAGAGAGGCTGCGGGTGTCAGTTATACCTGGTCTGCTGTCATGCATTTATGTGGTATGATTTAAATGAATTTCTTCAAAACAACACACAAGTAAGGCATATGACAAGAGCAACTTCCTTTCTATGTTCAACAGTATACTTCCTTCGTCACCTAGTAACAGGAACATTAAATATTGTAACTGCAACTTAACTTCAGACCTCTATTTAAATGCTTATCTTAATATTGGTAAGAAAATTGATCTAGTACTCTTATCTAAAAAAAGAATGTGAAATCCTAGTTGAATATTTCCATGGAATACATATTTTATTCCCTTTGTCTTCCAAAATGCCACTAAACTGAACAGATTATAAGATGATGAGAAAAATTATGCCTCCCCAAGATTGATTCACATGAATTTCCTCCCACAACATACAAGGAAGTCATGTGACAAGAGCAATCTCAGTGCACAATTGTGTATACCCTTTGTCACATAGTAACTATTGCAGGCAAAATTATTAAATAAGTAATTGTAAATGAACTTGATAAAGAAAGAAATTTTTGAAAACATATTTTATTAGAGGTATCTAGATTTTGCATATAGATTTTCCCACCAAATACCATCAAGGATATTTACTAAGTTTTTGTGATTGATTTGTCTAATTTCTGAAAAATAATTATAAATACATAGATAAACAATGACATTTTATAAATTGTTCTACATGCATGAAGGCCTATAATATTAGGCTATTGGTGTAGAGCTTTTAACCCAAATTCTGCATTCTTAAATTCTGTGACATAATAATGCACTAGGTACTTCAGCCTATCCCCAGTGTTACATACGAAAGTTTCTATTTACCTTTAGTTGTTTTCTTTGTAATAAGTGTAGCCAAGTGTAGCCAAGCCAGGAAAGTTATGGTCTGTTTAAAAAAAAAAAAAAAAAAAAAAAGGATGTGTTTTATTGCCTTGAAACAGCTGTAGAGTTGACTCTCGAGCTGTTGCAACATGGGTTTGAACTCTGTGGGTCCACTTATATACAGATTATTTTCATCAGTTATGTACCACCACACTATCTGATCTGCCTATGGTTGAAGCTGTGGATGTAGAACCACAGATAGGAATGACTCATTGTAAAGTTCACTTGAATTTTCAACTATGCAGGGGTCTGTGCTTCTAATCCTTACATTTTCAAAAGTCAACTATGTCTATTATTTCCAACTTTTTTTGTCTTATTTCTACATCTCACTCCTGGTGTGTTCAATATTGCATAAAACTATATTGTGATCACAAAACATCTTAACAGCTACGTCCATGAGTAACTGTGAATTATATAACTACTATACACAAAACACATAGAATATATTATATCAAATAGATACAAATAGTATAATTGGTATGTAAGTGTGGGAAGACAACAGAAAAATTATGAAAACTGATTTTCTATTTTTACAGGAATTTACTGCAGTCTATTTGTTTGCCTGTAAGCTTCTATATTTTAAAATCATTGAGAACAGAACAGTAGATGGCTATTATTACTGTAAGGGCCCAGATTTCTCATTTAGGGTATGAAAAGACTTTTTGAGAATAATAAACAAACAGACATATTTCTTGCTAGCATTTTTTTAACCAGGAAAAGTTTCTGGATACATTTGTAAAGGATAAAAATCTTTGTTCTGTCTCAACAGAGCTATATACAATTACCGAAGTTGAAAACATTCATGTAGGAAATATATAATTAAAAATAACTAAATATCTTACATTGTAATTGAATGGGGTAAACTTTGGAAATAGTTAAACATCTGACTTCTCCCTGCCAAAAAGGTGACATTGTGTGCTCAACCATGACAGTTACAGGAATGAAATGATTGCCAAGCAACTCTTCTTCTATAATCTTGTAAAAGGCATTTGTATTTGAGGAAAATTGAGGCAAAGAAAAGTTTGGGAAGCTAATGAGGAAGAAATGGCTTCAGTGCAAATCAATCAATAGCGCACCTGACCAGAAAATCAACTATTAATGGGACGACAGGAAGAGAAGCTACTTAGAGCTACTTGAGAGCAAATTTATTACCACCAGGTGTGTTTAATTGACTGCACCCTAATTCCCTGTTATCATTTGGTCTTTCTGTGCATACAGCAATAGTTTCTTATGTGGAAGTTCAATAATATGCAGCAGCCTTTCTACTCAGCAGGCTTAAAAATAACCCCAGACAATGTTTTGATTACTTCATTTTCTGTACCATTTAAGAATCCAATAAGCTGTCATCGGTCTCCTTTCATGCTATGGCTAAATGTGTGGCAGTAAAATACTATTTGAACTGAGCTCTGCTGTCTACAAAGATGGAGGCATGTCATTGGCACTAAAAAAAATTAAATCACTGTATGAGACATTCTATAATGAGAAGTTCAGAGTCTGCGGGTCAGGATAGGATAGAAGTCAAGAGAAAATTTTCAGGCAGATTCTGTAGTGTTCTCTAGGTTCTGCCTGTGAAAAAGGAGCTATGGTCAAATCTGAGTTGCCAAATCTTTGACCTGTGGCCAGAGGGACCCTCCAGCTCAGTTCAGACTTTAGCACCTGATAAATTTTTTCTGTGTCCCTAACTGGTGAGTTCACCTGGAGTACATATTACTAACCAGCACACTTTTAGAAGCAAGCATCTTGATCTTAAGCATCTTGATCATATTCCTTGGGGAATATGCAAGTACTCTCCAAAGATTTATAGAAATCCTTGGGAAAAAAGAACTTGATAGATCAGTATACTTGCCTAAGGCACCTAAGAAGGAAGCTTCGCTTAGGTTATTTGACTGTTAAGTAGAATTAGGACCTCTGCAGACTACAAATTTGGAAATATCTGAACTAAATACAACTACCCTAGAATCTGGAAGGTAACACAATTTGGGGGCTCAGACACAGGAGGCAAATGATTAAGAAGCTAAAACACAAAACAAAACAAAATGAGGCCACAAGGGCATAACTGATGAGGCTTTTCCTCTTCTTTCTAATCTCATTAGTGTTTGACTCAAAGTCTGAGAGTGCACAGGAGCAGACCAGCTCTCACAATTCCGGTTCCTCAAATAGCTGCATAACTGCTGTATTATGGTTACATGGAACACTAACAGCTGTGTTTCTTTCTTTCGTTTAAATATACTGTTTAATGCTAACAATGTAAGACAGAGGCATGCTCACTGCCACACAGAGACCTATTTCACTAATCAACATTTTATGATGTTCACATCCTTTATTATAACACAGAGCTATTTATTCATTTATTTCTGTGAATAACTTTCTCCAAGTCCTATTTGAGCATGCATTTCATGAGAAACTAGTGGGTTTCAAAATGCTGTTAACTATCACATTCCTGAAATGGCAGGCTGGCAGGGAAAAATACAGTTGCTTTCATGGAGGCAAATTTAATCTCATTAAAGAAAACTGGGTTAAAGAAAAATGCCCTACCATGCAATCTAACACTCTTTGACCACAAACACACTCCTCTCAAAGATATTTGAATACAACTGTGTAAACAATGTTAGAAATTGTGCACACTACAAAATGGATACACTTTTCTTCCACAACTTGGAAAGGAAAAAAAAAAAAGACTGATTTCCATTTCTAGCTTTGCAAATGGCTAAGCTGACTTTCTGCAAGTCACTATGAAAGACTTGGCTCCCTCCTCTGTAAAGTAGAGAGAGTGGATTAAATAATTGCAAAGGTCCTTTCAAAACCAAACATTCTATAACCTTTTGTAATCTAAAACAATAAAACATGTTTCCTAACATCTAACTTATGTCCTTACTAATGCAATTAAAACATGATTTATTCTCTAGACAGGAATGGAGAAAATGCATAGCACTGTATTTCAGTATCAGGAAAGAGGAATAATGACCTCATAATTTTATGTGTAATTTAATTTGCATAAAGTATTTAAATTTAAAGATTATATTTTGTAATAAATATTCACTCCTAAAATATATTTTAAAATCTGAGTAATTAAAAGTATGGACATCAGAAGACTTTTCTTAAGAGACTTTTCATAGTACTGAAAAGCCAGCATTTTAAAAGCACATATAGCAAGCAGTTTAACTTACCTAATCAAAAATTTTTATCAGCATGTTTATTCTCTTCCTACTAACACTTTATTTTTAATTATCTGAGAATTATCATTTTGGCAGTTGCTCCAGGTAAGTCAATTTTGATGTTAAGAAATTGCTTACATATATGTAAGATTATTTTTAGAAAGAAATTTTATTTTGAAATCAACTGTAACAGTTTTTCAAATTTTTCATAGTCTGAAATCAAATGTATTATCAAAATATTTAGACAAGCTACTGTCATTATAATAACTATGAAGAGTGATTCTAAATCTCTACATAGTAAATAAAAGTTCCCACAGAGCTGCATTTTTCTGAACCGATTTATTATCTTTTGTTTTCACAGAAATTATATCCTAAAGAAAATAGATAATTGCTTACTTTACTAATAAAATCATGCAAATATTCCATTTTGGTTTGTACCTTATTTTTTATTAACTTATAGAAGCAGTATATATACAGTTTTACAAGTATAGAGTAGACAATAACCAGAAAATAAATTATTCCAAATTATTATAAAATAATTACGAGAAACATTCCTTCTGTCCTTGAGTACTGGTTCACACTTGCAGCTATTACTTGTAATAATTTATCATTATTTGGTATTACAGGGCTTCCCAGGAGCAGTGGTAAAGAATCCTGTTGAATTGCAGTAGGTGCAAGAGATACAAATTCAATCCCAGACTTGCAAAGATCTCCTAGAGGAAGAAATGGCAAGCCACTCCAGTATTCTTGCCTGGAAAATCCCACGGACAGAGGGCCTGGAGGGCCACAGTTCAAGGAGTCACAAAGAGATGGACATGACTGAGTGACTGAGCAGGACAGCAACACTTGATGTTCCATAGTAATTTGACTCTTATAAGCAACAATAATTTTTTACTAATATTTCATCCACATTACCCTATAAATATTTTAACTTGTATTACACTATGTGTTTATATTAACTTATTCTAACAGTTCTATATTATAAATATTGTTAGTATTATCTCATGTGTGAAGATACTGAAGGGTGGGAAGATTAAATAACTTGTTCAAGTCCATGCCACAATTTACAGGAATTTGACATTGGCCCAACTGGTCATTCATTCTGTGCTGCTACCTATCAAGGGGCTCTTTCTGCTCCTCCTTCTGTGCAGTTGTATGTGAAAATATATATATGAATTACATGAATATACTTAATCAGTTCAGAGGAAATGAGACTGCACTCTCTGTTCTATAGGCTCCCGCAGGTCATTGCACACGCTCATGTCAAAGCATGGGATGGTAGACACCTCAAAGCCTTGGCTTCTTTGTTCTTGTGCTTATTTGCTTTTAGAAAGGCACCCAAGACCCATACATTTTAGTGTTAATTCCCACCTCTCCCTCCCATTTTCAGGATATTCTGGGTTGGGTGGGGGGGGAAACACTTCTAGTGGGCCATATGTGAATCGCTTCAGAAATGAATACATCTTTCTCTTTTATATAAATGCTTTACTTCCATTCACCCCAATCCTGTCACCTCTCCATCTTCAACTCCAAGCTCTATTCCAACTGGGAAAATACATTATTATAAGTATATATCCACTGATGAACTCAGGTTTTATATTCAAAAAGAAAAAGCAAATTTTAATTTCTAATTCAATAAGTCATCCTACCAAAATTCTTAGAAAAGTAAGAAAATCTCTCTCATTTTAGAAGCTTTCCCTGAATGACCATGCCAACAACTTCATCCTGCTGCTGCTGCTAAGTCGCTTCAGTCGTGTCTGACTCTGTGAGACCCCATAGATGGCAGCCCATCAGGCTCCCCCGTCCCTGGGATTCTCCAGGCAAGAACACTGGAGTGGGTTGCCATTTCCTTCTCCAATGCATGAAAGTGAAAAGTGAAAGTGAAGTTGCTCAGTATGTCCGACTCTTAGCGACCCCATGGACTGCAGCCCACCAGGCTCCTCCGTCTATGGGATATCCCAGGCAAGAGTACTGGAGTGGCTTAACAACTTCACAGAGCTCTTTATTTCAGAAAAGCAAACAAAAAACAAACTAAACCATTGCTACCACAGCAACATTGATTTAGTTTCCATGAGAGACATAATTGTAAATCAGTAAGAATCATTAAAATAGTTTGCAGTTCACTTTTCCTTTCCAGATGCCCTTGCCAAAAATTGGCCCTTAGTTTTCTGATTTGAAAATGCAGAAGAAACAGACAGTAATGGTATGTATTGAGCAATTTCAATGCCAAAAATATGGCAGTAAACCTTTAAAAATCATATTATCCCCTTAAGTTCACACAATCTCTATTAGGTTTACATTCTTTCTATTCTCTGTTTTTCAGATAAAGCAATTGAATTTTGGAGATATTTAAAGTTTTACACACTTAACTAACACCAAACCATGTATACGATAAATGAAAGAGCTGAGATTCAAAACTCTGGTTTGTTGAAATTCAGTCCAAGATTTTAACCTGGGTGCCACTCATCTTCCAGAGTCAATATAAAGGCAAAATGAAATGTCAAACACTATGGCACTCTGGACTTCACAGCACTTTACATAGCAGAGCTTTTTACTGTTATTATATTATTGATACTATTATTTAGCTCCCCAAGTTACTATATCATTTGCAAGACTCATGGTTTTTACTTCTGTTACTTCTCCTTTGTCAGTTTTCCTAACTTAACAGATTGTTGATGTCGTTGTTGTTGTTTAGTCTCTGCATGGACTGTATCCCACCAGGCTCCTCTGTCCATGGAAATTCTCAGGCAATACTGGAGTGGACTGCCATTTCCTTCTCCAGGAGAAATTCCTGACCCAGGGATCGAACCTGCAGATCTTGCACTGACAGGTGGATCCTTTACCACTGAGGGAAGCCCAGCTTAATAGATATACACTAATAAGTTCATACCTACTCACTGACATCATTATATGATCAAGTATTGTGCTTCATGGAATTTACATTTAAAAGGAGGCAAAAATATGAAATAATAAAACCTTCATCTTCCATACATTTAGATTAATATTTATATTTGATATTTGCTAAGTCAAATGAAGGCAACCAACAGAACTGTACCTCCCCCTGTGCACTGACTAGTTCTCAGTCCAAGTTCTTTTCGATAATTTTAATTTATAAATATATGTTTTAAAATTGGAATTGCCCTTGATAATTAAGCTTAGTGAAAGTGAAGTGAAAGTCTCTCAGTTGTGTCCGACTCTTTGTGACCCCAAGGACTATACAGTCCATGGAAATCTCTACGCCAGAAAACTGGAATGGGTAGCTTTTCCCTACTCCAGGGGATCTTCCCAACCCAGGGATCGAACCCAGGTCTCCCACATTGCAGGTGGATTCTTTACCAGCTGAGCCACAAGGGAAGCCCAAGAATACTGGAGTGGGTAGCCTATCCCTTCTCCAGAGGACCTTCCCAACCCAGGAATAGAACCGGAGTCTCCTGCATTGCAGGTGGATTTTTTACCAACTGAACTATAAGGGAAGCCCCTCGAAATGAAATTGTGAACCTCTCAATCGTGCCTGACTGTTCGTGATGCCATGGACCGTAGACCACCAGGCGCCTCTGCCCATGGTCTTCTTCAGGCAAGAATATTGGAGTGGGTTGCCATTCCCTTCTCCAGAAATCAATCTTAAATTCAGTGCAAATTGATCTTAGGAGCCATACTTGATGGGTTTAAATGTCCTGCTAGTACAGGTTTCCCAATCTCCCTAATTTTCCTTTATTTTTTCTGCTGTCCTCCCTAAAATACCCACCCTGCCAATAAATCTCAATTTCTCTCCAATATCCTGTATCAAGTCATTCTTTCTAGTTCCCTTAATCACATAATCATCTATACCAAAGGTTTCTTGGTTACTGGAGAAAAGAGGTACTTTCAGGAGCTAATTCCTCATTGTATAGTAATATATATATATATTACTATATATATATATAGTATATATAAGTATATATATATATACTTTTACGTTTTCTTAAATTAAGGCAGTCAATAGAAGCACTTTGGCTTCATGTTATTCATCACTGTCCCTGAATTATGTAATAAAGAATTATCTCTATCCTTAGCCTCATTCAGATTTTTCTATCAGAATATGAAAGGTATTGCAGATCCAGTGTATATACCATTTGTTATGCCAATATATATGTATATGGGTTGCATATGGATATAAAATTTATATGCCAATATAAAACAGAACTTCATAACGTACTATGACCTTTTAAAATAAAGGTATCAGATGTACATGTTAAGCAAAATAATGCTTTCTCAGTAGTCATTTTCAGTTTTTATAGTAACTACAAGTGTCATGCTCTTTCTCAAAGAATTTTTTTCCTCCCAAACAAACAGATTGAAAGCCATCCTGGACTTAAAAATTTGCCTTCTTAACAGAATTTTTTGACTTGACTTAGATTGGTGAGAAAGAAAATAAATACAACTGCTTTGATGATATATTGTGGTAATGCATCATCAGACTTCTGCTCATGTGATAAACTGCAATATTAGTATAATTCATCATCAGGAATGCTGTCACTCTAAAAAGTATTAATGTAATACATCAGCACCCATCACCACACACTGCCACTTCCAACAATATTTAAGGAATTCTATTGAGCTACCAGTAGGAAGGAAAGGAAAAAAGAGAAAGGAAGGAAAGAACACCCTTCCTAAACATAAGCATAATGGATTGATTTTATTTTAACATTGTCTTTCAGTTCAGTTCAGTTGCTCAGTCATGCCTGACTCTTTGTGACCCCATGGACTGACTGTAGCATGCCAGGCTTCCCTGTCCATCACAAACTCCCAGAGCTCACTCAAACTCATGTCCATTGAGTCAGTGATGCCATGCAACCATCTCATCCTCTGTGGTCCCCTTCTCCTCCTGCCTTCAATTTTTCCCAGCATCAGGGTCTTTTCAAATGAGTCAGTTCTTCGCATCAGGTGGCCAAAGTATTGGAGTTTCAGTTTCAGCATCAGTCCTTCCAATAAATATTCAGGACTAATTTCCTTTAGGAAGGACAGGTTGGATCTCCTTGCAGTCCAAGGGGCTCTCAAGAGTCTTCTCCAACACCACAGTTCAAAAGCATCAATTTTCAACTTTCTTTATAGTCCAACTCTCACATCCACACATGACTACTGGAAAAACCAAAGCTTTGATTAAGTGGACCTTTGTTGGCAAAGTAATGTCTCTACTTTTTAATATGCTGCCTAGGTTGGTCACAACTTTTCTTCCAAGGATCAAGTATCTTTTAATTTCATGGCTGCAGTCACCATCTGCAGTGATTTGGAACCCAAAACACATTTGGAACAAAAAAACACTGTCTTTAGAAGCCCTTTTTTTCCATATTTCTATCTTCTGGATTTCATTAACTTTTCTACCAGCTTAATTTCTTTTTATACCTTATTCACAAATTCATCCTTGAGATCCAGCATGTAAGGAATTGCCTTAGTATCTCATCTTTATTTTCCAAGCTTTCAGACAGTGGATACCCATCTACTCTGCAACAAGTACATCCACGAGGGACGACTGAGGGGCTCTAGTTTGACTTTTCTCTAACAGAGATTTGCATTACTGGATTATATTCTAATTCTTGCCAGTCCATTTTACCATCACTTCTGGTGTTTTATACTAGAGGCTCAGAAAATAAAACCAGAAACCTCATAAGGCCATGGCACATGTTTTCTATAAATGGTTCCCCTTCCGTACATGTCGCCGAAGTTCCTCCTATCACACTATTCCCCTCTCTGAAGAACCACTGTCTCTTTCACTATGTCTAGTTATTCTGCTCTAAAGGGTTCAATGTCTGTTTTCAATATCCTTAGGGGTTTCCTGACAATGATGAGTACCTTTTCTATCCTCATTACAGTCTATTACATTGAACAACATGCACATTTCCTTTCCAAGATGTTTTTAAGGGTTTTATGCAAAGAGTTGGACACAATTGGGCAACTGAACAACAACAACAATCTCACATTTGGTTGTATTAATATGTGCACATGGGTGCCGCACCTGGAGGAGGGCGTGGCAACCCACTTCAGTATTATTGCCATAATGTATTATGCGACGTATTATGTATTATGCATTATTATTATTATAATGTATACATTTTAAATAATTATGTATAATTATTATGTATTGTTGTATATAATATTGTATACAATTGTATTGTGTATTATTGTATATAATGTATACATTATACATCAGTTCAGTTCAGTTGCTCAGTCGTGTCCGACTCTTTGCGACCCCATGAATCACAGCACGCCAGGCCTCCCTGGCCATCACCAACTCCCGGAGTTCACTCAGACTCACGTCCATCGAGTCAAAGATGCCATCCAGCCATTTCATCCTCTGTCATCCCCTTCTCCTCCTGACCCCAATCCCTCCCAGCATCAGAGTCTTTTCCAATGAGTCAACTCTTTGCATGAGGTGGCCAAAGTACTGGAGTTTCAGCTTTAGCATCATTCCTCCCAAAGAAATCCCAGGGCTGATCTCCTTCAGAAAGAACTGGTTGGATCTCCTTGCAGTCCAAAGGACTCTCAAGAGTCTTCTCCAACACCACAGTTCAAAAGCATCAATCCTTCAGCACTCAGCCTTCCTCATAATCCAACTCTCATGTCCATACATGACCACATTATTATGTATTATTGCTACAATGTACTATACATGTATTATGTCATATATCCAGCATTATGCCATGAGAATCCCCACGGACAGAGGTGCCTAGTGGGCTACACTCCACGGGGTCGCAAAGAGTCAGACATGACTAACCGACTAAGCACATGGATGCCATAGAAGGCAAGGCCGAAGGCAGACACACAGACTTTTTTTTTTTAATCCCTCACTGTCCAGCATATACTTCTCTGCATTTTCATCCCAGTTAAGTAACAACATCTCAGAAATATTAAAATGAATGAGGTGTTAGATATTAGGAATATTAACTTTAGGTGTCTGTGGTATAAAACATAGAGAATATAGTGTTATAATGTATTAAATATTATTAGAGAGTGTTAAGACCTCTGTGATTTACTTTAACATAGTTTAGCAACATAACCAGATACTTCAATAGATAGATTTATTAAATGTAGCAAAACACTAGCAGTTGAACCTAGATTCTAGGTAAATAGATGCTCAATTGTTTCTACATTTTTTAATGTAAAATTTTGTTCTAAAATTCCACAAAAAATAAACTTGAAACATGAAAAGATATAATGTGAAGGTCTTATTTTTATCCTGGTCATAAAAAACCAAAAGCACAGCTATTTTTTTTAAACAATTAGTGAAATTTAACTGAATTTAAGGAGTGAAATATTAACTGAAATGAAAAATTAACTGAGTTTAAGTAATTGTTAATTTGTTACTGATGATAACTGCTTTGTACTGGGGATGCAACACATTTTAGACAAGCATTTGGGGATGAAATGACATGAATTGATGGTTTGTTTTAGATTCAAATAGGGCACAGAAATATAACATAGTAATAATACCTACTTATTATAACTATATATATATGTTTGAAAGTCACTCATTCGTGTCTGACTCTTTGCAACTCCATGCACTATACAGTCCAAGGAATTCTCCAAGCCAGAACACTGGAATGGGTAGCCATTCCCTTCTCTAGGGGATTTTCCCAAACCAGGGATCAAACCCAGGTCTTCCACATTGCAGGCAGATTCTTTACCAGCTGAGCCAAAAGGGAAGCCCTATTATTATAATAAAGTGAGTGAAAGTGAAGTTGCTCAGTCGTGTCCGACTATTTGCGACCCATGGACTGTAGCCCACCAAGCTCCTCCATCCATGGGATTCTTCAGGCAAGAATACTGGAGAGGGTTGCCATTTCCTTCTCCAATTATTATAAAAAGATTACATTAATCCTAATTATTTTATTAGTCTATGGTTTTTCCAGTGGTCATGTATGGATGTTAGTGTTGGACTGTGAAGAAAGCTGAGCGCTGAAGAATTGATGCTTTTGAACTGTGGTGTTGGAAAAGACTCTTAAGAGTCCCTTGGACTGCAAGGAGATCCAACCAGTCCATTCTAAAGGAAATCGGTCCTGGGTATTCTTTGGAAGGAATGATGCTAAAGCTGAAACTCCAGTACTTTGGCCACCTCATGCAAAAAAGTTGACTCATTGGAAAAGACTCTGATGCTAGGAGGGGTTAGGGGCAGGAGGAGAAGGGGACAACAGAGGATGAGATGGCTGGATGGCATCACTGATTCGTCTGATGTGAGTCTGAGTGAACTCCAGGAGTTGGTGATGGAGAGGGAGGCCTGGCATGCTGCAATTCATGGGGTCACAAAGAGTTGGACATGACTGAGTGACTGAACTGAATAAATATTGCCATTTCCTTCTCCAGGGGATCTTCCTCACCCAGGGATTGAACCTGGATTTCCTGCATTGCAGGCAGGTTCTTTACTGTCTGAGCTACCAGAGAAGCCCAATAAATATTGATATTTGTTAAAAGTTTATATGACATTTCTTTGCATTTTTTTCTATAGATTTATGAATACTAGAAACATATATTAATACTAAAAGAAAACCTAGAGTGATTTTATTGTAACTGAAATTCAAAATTAAGGAAATTTCTAGCATTTATTTCTTATACACATATTTCTAGATGTTAAGGCCATTTTTTCATATTCATTTAATTATCCATAAAAATGACATGAGAAAGTATCATCACTCATGTCTAGAGGTTAACTAATGCATTACAATTCACACAGCTAGTAGGAAGGAGAAATCTCAAGTTTTCAACTACATCTCTGCTTCATGCCATCTTCTCAAAATTCACAGTTGTGTAGAAGCCCTTCTCCAGGGCATCATTAGTCTTGTTATAAAAGAAAAATAAACCTGACAAACCATGAGGTAACTCAGCTTCTGCTCAGAAAAGACATCATGCCCATTTCTTGGGCTTATAATTTTCCTGGCCAAAAGAAGTCATGTAGGCAACAGTGTCAAAGAGAAGGGGATAATAGAATCCTCTTACTAAAAATGACACAACAGATAGGAAGATGAATATTTGGTTGAAAATACTGCTACATCACAACCAGATTAGCTAAGTTGTCAAAGTGTCACAAATATAATTGTCAAGGTATACAAAATCCACATGGCATCATCAGGATAACATGAAATATTGTGCAAGTGATATACTGAGCTAGTCACACTACAGAAGCAGACACTATTAGTTTACAATCTATTATGTCAAAAATTTTTTGTGAGTCACATTTCAAATTTGAAATTTAGGAGAAAAACTATAATAGGTTTTTACAAAGTTTTGTGTATTTTTAAACTTTTCCTTAAGTATAACACCTTAAATCTAAGTAGTATTTCACTCAGAGAAGGCTAAAGTTGCATGATGCTTATTTGTGTACCTCTGCTGACGTATACAGTGCAATTCATTCCAAATAAACAAAATGATGAAATATATTATCTTTGAAGAAATCCTTTAGATTGCCCAGTGAAAGAATTCTAAAAGCCAGTGATAAGTTCAAATTTTTAAGTAGAACTTTATATATATATATATATATATTAGAGAAATATATATTTTCTAACATATATATTTCTAAATATATATTTTCTAACATTTTCTAGTTGTTCAGTTCAGTTCCGTTGCTCAATTGTGTCCAGCTCTTTGCGACCCCATGAATCGCAGCACGCCAGGCCTCCCTGTCCATCACCAACTCCTGGAGTTCACTCAGACTCACGTTCATCAAGTCCGTGATGCCATCCAGCCATCTCATTCTCTGTCATCCCTTTCTCCTCCTGCCCCCTATCCCTCCCAGCATCAGAGTCTTTTCCAAAGAGTCAGCTCTTCGCATGAGATGGCCAAAGTACTGGAGTTTCAGCTTTAGAATCATTCCCTCCAAAGAAATCCCAGAGCTGATCTCCTTCAGAATGGACTGGTTGTATCTCCTTGCAGTCCAAGGGACTCTCAAGAGTCTTCTCCAACACATTTCAAAAGCATCAATTTTTTGGCACTCAGCCTTCTTCACAGTCCAACTCTCACATCCATAGATAACCACAGGAAAAACCATAGCATTGACTAGATGGACCTTAGTCAGCAAAGTAATAGGAAATATATATTTCCAAAAATAATTTATATAGCTAATAATGAATCTGAAAGATTCAAATAACTTACATTTGGACATTAAAAACAAATTTAGCACATTATTATAGCTGAAATAAATTTATTTGAGATCCTTTTGAAAGACTCCCATTGTCTTCAAATAATTCATTCCTATTCCACAAATGTGTTAGAACATGTATACTATCATGTAAGAATCGAATCGCCAGTCTATGTCTGACACAGGATACAGCATGTTTGGGGCTGGTGCATGGGGATGACCCAGAGAGATATTATGGGGAGGGAGGTGGGAGGGGGGTTCATGTTTGGGAATGCATGTAAGAATTAAAGATTTTAAAATTAAAAAAAAAAAAAGGAAAAAATAAAAAAATAAAAAAGCACACATATAAATTAAAAAAAAAAAAGAAATACAACACACGATATGGAAGGATTTATATATTGAGCCTACACTATGTGTCAAGCAATACAGATTATGAGCAGGTTAATAGCATACGGTCAGTACTATGATACAGGGCACTCTGGAAAGGTATATAAGCAGTAATACAATATTGACTCATCTTCTAAGGCCCCCAGACAAGGTGATGTTTATTTAAGAAGAAATAAGAAAAATGAACAGGAATTATTTCTTTGAAAATTAGGAGCTAAATTGAAAAAGCTGTTTAAATCAAATAGAACAGTTTTGCAAAAATGTCAAATTAAACATTGTAGGATAATTCCTGAGGCCCTCAGTAGCTCCCTATGCTAGAAAGTTGACTGAAACACTAGGATGGAGTGGAAAGGGGGGAAATTGAGGAAAATAATGACTTTGAAAAGCACATTTGGATAATCAAAAGGTTTTGAACAAGGGTAGGAAATTATTGTATTTGGAAAAATATTGGAATGCTTTATCTCTTTATTCAGTTAACCTAGAAATATCACAACTGTGCTAACATACTCTGGAGTAAGTGGAAAAGGCATTTCTGATTACACTGAGGATGGCAAAAATGCTTCTAGAGTTAATCATTAAAGTACTGTTTTAACCATTTCTTGTTTGTTATGAAACCATGCCCCTTAGGGTTAACAGAAACTGCTGACTAACAGAAATTGCTGAGCGAGTCTTACAGTTTGCTGAAATCCTGTACACTTGCTGCCTACCTTCATTGAGTAAACCCATCTTAATTATTTTGTTGCAAATTGCCTATGTTCCAAGCTTCACCTAGCCTAAACAGATGTTCGCAGAAGGTATTTTCTGGGAACTTGAAGTCAATTGTGTCCAGTTCATGCTCAACTGGCTAAGACTGGTTGGGACCACTGACCCTAAAACTGGGCCTGTGCTGATGTCTGATGGATGACCCTTGGACAGTACAGGGCCAAATATTAAAACATTCATCCCATGAAGAAGCATGTAACTCAGATATGCCTGCATAGAACTCCAATGACCTCACCTTTTCCCTACCTCCAAACACCTTTCCCCACACCTAAGAACCCTGCCTCTTTATTTCATAAATATCCCAAGTCCATGCCCTTCAAGGAGGAAAATTTGAGATTTCTTCTCCCATCTTGTTTGGCTGCCTCATAAAGAAACCCTTTCTCTGCTGCAAATATCAGCATTTCAGTGTTTGGCTTGCTGCATGTCTGGCAAATGAAAAGACCTGGTTTAGTGACAGTTGGTGATCAGTCCTAAAAATTAGTTATTTTTTAAAAAGCACTTAAATTTTCATAAGACTGCATATTTTAAGACACAAGGAAAGACAGTATTGATATTTTGTTCAAGGTTTCCATTTACCTTACTTTGAGAAAATTTTCAAATGATTTGGATACGTCATAATTATCTCCTTCTTTATGTAGTTCTGTATTTTCACATCATTTCCATCCTTGTGTGCTAAATTTTTGCTTTGTTCAGTTTTCAAGTTAAATAAGGAAATTTCACATTGTGTTGAGAAAACAAAGGTTAAAAATAAAATGGAATAATGTTTTATTAACAGTATTTTGGGCCAGTGGGAAATAATATGATTTTTTATTAAGCTAATTTATCAATAGCCTAAAAGCAATCAAAGTGGTCTATACATAGAAAAGTACTTTTTTTGCTAAATACGTGTCATAAGCTATACTGCCTCTCTAAATAAACTTCTTGAAATCCAATTGTGCTGTGCATGCTCAGTTGCCTAGTCATGTGCAGCTCTTTGCAACCCCATGGACTATAGCCCACCAAGCTCTTCTGTCCATGTGATTTCCCAGGCAACATTACTGGTGTTGGTTACCATTTCCTCCTCAAAGGAATCTTCCAGACTCAGGGACTGAACCCATGTCTCCTACATAGGCAGGCAGCTCCTATACCACTGAGCTACCTGGGAATCCCAAAATCCCATTTAAGTATTTTCTATTTCTGCTATTAAGTAAAGTTCAGTTCAGATCAGTCGCTCAGTTGTATCTGACTCTGTGACCCCATGAATCGCAGCACACCAGGACTCCCTGTCCATCACCAGCTCCTGGAGGTCACTCAAACTCATGTCCATTGAGTTGGTGATGCTATCCAGCCATCTCATCCTCTGTCATCCCCTTCTCCTCCTGACCCCAATCCCTCCCAGCATGAGGGTCTTTCCCAATGAATCAACTCTTCACATGAGGTCTCCAAAGTACTGGAGTTTCAGCTTCAGCATCAGTCCTTCCAAAGAACACTCAGGAGTGATCTGCTTTAGAATGGACTGGTTGGATCTCCTTACAGTCCAAGGGACTCTCAAGAGTCTTCTCCAACATCACAGTTCAAAAGCATCGATTCTTTGGTGCTCAGCTTTCTTCACAGTCCAACGCTCACATCCATACATGACCACTGGAAAAACCATAGCCTTGACTAGATGGACCTTTCTTGGCAAGGTAATATTCCTGCTTTTGAATATTCTATCTAGGTTGGTCATAACTTTTCTTCCATGGAGTAAGCATCTTTTAATTTCATGGCTGCAGTCACCATCTGCAGTGATTTTCAAGCCCACAGAAATAAAGTCTGACACTGTTTCCACTTTTTCCCCATCTATTCCCCATGAAGTGATGTGACCAGATGCCATGATCTTAGTTTTCTGAATGTTGAGCTTTAAACCAACTTTTTCACTCTTCTCTTTTACTTTCATGAAGAGGCTTTTTGGACTTCTCTGGTGGCTTAGATGGTAAAGCATCTGCCTACAATGCGGGAGATTCAGGTTCGATCACTGGGTTGGGAAGATCCTCTGGAGAAGGAAATGGCAACCTACTCCAGTACTCTTTCCTGGAAAATTGCATGGACAGAGGAGCATTGTAGGTTACAGTCCATGGGATTGCAAAGAGTCAGAATGACTGAGCGACTTCACTTTTCAAGAGGCTTTTTAATTCCTCTTCACTTTTTGCCATAAGGGTGGTGTCATCTGCATATCTGAGATTATTGATATTTCTCCTGGCAATCTTGATTCCAGCTTGTGCTTCTTCCAGCCCAGTGTTTCTCATTATGTACTCTGCATATAAGTTAAATATGCCTTAGAAAGCATCACTACGAGCAAAGCTAGTGGAGGTGATGGAATTCCAGTTGAGCTATTTCAAATCCTAAAAGATGATGCTGTGAAAGTGCTGTACTCAGTATGCCAGCAAATTTGGAAAACTCAGCAGTGGCCACAGGACTGGAAAATGTCCATTTTCACTCCAATCCCAAAGAAAGGCAATGCAAAAGAATGCTCAAACTACCGTACAATTGCACTCATCTTACACGCATCATGCTCAAAATTCTCCAAGCCAGGCTTCAGCAATACGTGAACTGTGTACTCCCTGATGTTCAAGCTGGTTTTTGAAAAGGCAGAGGAACCAGAGATCAAATTGCCAACATCTGCTGGATCATGGAAAAAGCAAGAGTTCCAGAAAAACATCTATTTCTGCTTTATTGACTATGCCAAAGCCTTTGACTGTGTGGATCACAATAAACTGTGGAAAATTCTGAAAGAGATGAGAATACCAGACCACCTGACCTGCCTCTTGAGAAAACTATATGCGGGTCAGGAAGCAACAGTTAGAACTGGACAGGGAAAAACAGGCTGGTTCCAAATAGGGAAAGGAGTACGTCAAGGCTGTATATTGTCACCCTGCTTATTAAACTTACTAAATAAAGGCTCCTGAGTAATTCAAATTGCACCTTTAAAATCAATTAAGTTGAAAGAAGATACATATAAATGGATGTAAATGGAATATTCAGTCATAAAAAGAATAATGCTATTTGCAACAACGTGATTGGACCTAGAGATTATCATACTTAGTGAAGTAAGAGAGAAAGATAAACATCATATCACTTATATGTGGAATCTAAAAAATATTACAAAGGAACCTATTGACAAAACAGAAATAGGCTTACAAACTTTATCGTTACCAAAGAGAAAAGGAGAAGAATAAATTACAAGTTTTGGATGAAAAGATACACTACTATGTATAAAACAGATAAACAACAAGAACCCACCATATAGCACAGGGTATAATAATCAGTATTTTGTAAAAATAATATGTATATGTGTGTATATGTGTGTGTGTGTGTGTGTTTGTGTGTGTGTGTGGGTGTGTATTGAATTGAATCACATTGCAGTACTCTTCGAACTAACACAATGTTGCAAATCAACATTACTTCAACTTTAAAAAAATATCTAAATAAAATAAAATACCATGGTAAGGATGCAAATATCTTTCAACTGAAAGTGTCTGAAAAATCTCTCTTTATCAGCAATTTAAATACTTTTCTATTTCAACACTTGCGTTAGAACTTTAATATTACAGTTTTTTTGTTTTTTTTTTTTTTTTAGAATAAAGGTCAGTAACTAACTTTCTCTTTCTGTCTTTCGCTTTTGGAGAAGATCAGAAGCTTGAGGTACTGGTCATTTTAAAGGTCTTTTCATTTTTAACAGCTGTGATTTCTGAATTTCAGAAGCATAAACTGCCATAAAGCATGAATGATTTGCTAATTCCCAGCTCAAAAGGATGGCCTCTTAAGAAAAATGACTTGGGTAGGAAAAATCTCTATTAGGTGTTCATAAATTTTATGCTTAATAGTAGTCTCAATTCCTTAAGTGTATCAAGTATTAGACTTTGTAAAATGATGAAAATACTAACTCTATAAGTGAAACAGGCACTGCATTTGAAAAACAGATGTGTTTTAAGATTGTTGCTAGATACATGACAAATTTTGTAAGAGAACATTTGGAAAAACAAACTTTTCCATAGGAAAATGCTCACAGACCAGCTTGTCTCAAGATATCTTCTCCAGGAAGAGTGTTATTGTAATGAAAGTGGGTACCACTGAAATGACAGTTCCCTTTGTCCCAGCATCTATTTTGACTTGAGATAACAGATATTGCAACCAGCAATAGCCCATCTATTAATAAATCAAATAGTAAATCTGGTTTGGGTATATTTAATTTCTACACGCTAGTTTTAGAAAGAGTACTGACTCAATGGACCTGAGTTTGGGTAAACTCCGGGAGGTGGTGATGTACAGGGAGGCCTGGGGTACTGTGGTTCCCGGGGTCTCAAAGAGTTGGATACCACTGAGCGACTGAACTGAACTGATCTTGTTGATCAGAGAACTGCATCTACTTGGCCACAGTAGTTACTCAAAGATACATATATAACTGAATTTAAACATATATATCTCAATAATGGTAGTTTTATGAAACTATATTAACAATATTATTCCCCTAAGGTCTTTATTCATGATAAAGTTAGTGGAATCCTGATGGTGCTGGGTCTACCATGTGTGGCTTGAGACAAGACTAATAAAGAGAAAACCATTGCCAGGAAAAAAAAAAAATCGATCTGATGGATAACCATTTTCTGCATGTCTTTTCATCCACCTGGGAAATTCCACTTTTTCTATTGTCATAGGTGCCAAAGACCAAATTTTCTAACATGCAACAGTATCATAATGCCTCAGGACAAATCTCAGTAGGGCCTGAAAGTAGGTTGGCTGGAATGATGCTAAGCCCAGGAAACTGGTATCAGACTCATTCAGGGAATACTTGAGGTGTATTGGGCTTGCTTCCTGTTACTTGTCCCTGTTCTGAGTACTCCTCTTTGAAGAACATCAACTTCCAAGTTGTACCATCAGTCCAGACAGCCAAAGTTCAGATCGGGATGAAAACCATTTCTAAATGTATTATGATAAGCAATACTCAAAAATAAAGGTAAACGAGATCTCTAGAATAGATGACAGAGACAAGGAAGATCACACAATGCCAATAAAACAGGTGAGTTTTTCATAGCAAAGAAAAGCATGGTATCAAGTGGTATTATAAGCAGTAGGTTTCTTTTAGGGGGCTAAAGGATAAAGTTTCCTGGCCCTTATAACAGAGATGATAATCGGTGTGCAATTACTCTATACTTTACTACAACTTTTATCTCATTTCAATTTGACTGGGTTATGTTGGTCACGTTCTTGATTGATATCACATCACCTTTTAAAGAATTGTGAAATAAGATGATCAGGTGTTTTCTTACATAAAATTTTAATAAAAGTTAAAATCAAATAAAGAATCATTTTATATTTGCTAACAAAATTCCACTGATTTTTAAAATACATTTATTTTTATTCCCCATGTTGTCTCCAATAGTAGCTACTTAATTAGGTTCTGAGAAATTAGTAAAATCGAACACTATCTAAGTATATTTAAAGGCTAAAAAATTGAATATATTTTGCCAGGAAATTTATTCTATTATCTTCAAAAAGGGTTTTTCTTTACATACATATTGGGAATTAACTTATTCAAGGATTCAATCAATACCACTATAACTGTTATTTTATATATTATTTTCATGACTGATTTTTCTCAAGGGAATAAACTAGATGGTTTACTCAGTTATACCAATTATATGGTATGTCTCCCACTAGTTCTAACTTATAGGATTATAGACTTAAAAAAGTATGGATCACCCTAAATTTACATCGGTTCATATAAATGTCAGTTAACATTTTTACTCCCATACTTATTCCTTCAAAAAACAAATGCAAAATAAAACTGATTTCATTCACCTCAGGGTACATACATAAAAATTTTATAAGTGAATGGGAAGAAAAATATTAGAACTTCTATTCCTATTTATTTTTATCTTATTTTCATGTCTTTTTAAAATTTTTTCTATTGTCCTGACAGATCTTCATACCAGTACCTATGTACAAAGATTCATATAGCTATCGTGGGGATGTTCATGTGCATATCTTGACTAACAGAGTTGATGGCATGAAATAGAAGACGTTTTCCATACAAAATAAAAATTCTTTGCACTTGAACAGAATGCTTCCTTTTTCATTTGATTAGTCATTCAATAAAGCTTTATTTAATATCCAATATGTACAATATCAGTTATATAAGGTGAGGTATAAATTGAGGTAATATACTGCGGTATTGCTTTTGAACTGAGGTGATGCTTTTGAACTGTGGCATTGGAGAAGACTCTTGAGAGTCCCTTGGACTGCAAGGAGATCAAATCAGTCCATTCTAAAGGAAACCAGGCCTGAATATTCGTTGGAAGGACGATGCTGAAACTGAAGCTCGAATACTTTGGCCACCTGATGCAAAGAACTGACTCACTGGAAAAGACTCTGATGCTGGGAAGGATTGAAGGCAGGAGGAGAAGGGGAAGACGGAAGATGAGACAGTTGGATGGCATCACCGACTTGAGTTTGAGCAAGATCATGGAGTTGGTGATGGACAAGGAAACCTGGAATGCTGCAGAAGATGGGGTCACAGAGTCAGACATGACTGAGAGACTAAACTGAAGTGAAATTTATCACTTAAGATGAAACAATGCACACAAAATTTAAATATAAATCAATCTCTAGCTCCATGGAGCTTAACGTCTGGTAAACTTAAAATAAGATGGCATTAGAAACATCTGCCAACTTGCCTTCCTCCTCACTCAATGTTAGCTTCTACAGGGCAGTGACTGAAAATGTCTTATGACTATTTCATGCCCAGAACAGTATTTACCATTTGATAAATATTTAATACATGTGATTTGAATTATATTGAACTAAATCATCTGCTTCTCTGCCATTGAAAAATCTGAGAATTTTTTAAATTTCTGTTAATCTTTTTGAGTGTTTAGATGATTTGTAGAAGATGTTTCACTGTTAATTATCATTTTTGATGCAATTCCTTTATGAAAGTTCCTTCAGCTCTTAATAACTTCTGTAATTTTGTTTATCCCTATTAGAAACTTTCTGTCTATAGAATATCTCAATTTACCCACTTAGGAAATGCACATTTTTACATCAACAGTAGTCACTATCTGGACCATAATTTTCACTCTCATGTTTTTAACCTATTTTGAAACTTAAAGAGACTACGGTTTGCCTTTCATTGTATAAACCATAGGCTCCATTTTGGTTATCACCATGCAAAATTACTTTGAATGATATAAATTCAACCATACAGTTTTTCCCACAATTACTTACACAGGATGTAGTTTCGCTAATAACATAATTATTTAAACAGGCAAAAGTTAACAAATGGCTCCAGAATTTTTAAGAATAACTCATTCCCTATCACTACTAAGGAATGTTTAGCAAAAAAGAGGAGATGACATTGCCTTTTATTTATTACTCTATTATGTTTCAGATCTTTCATATTTTTTTTCTCATTTTAACCTCACTAACCTAAAAATAAGGTTTGTGATTTCCATGTCTTACCTGAAGAAGTGTGTTTCAATTCTCTCGGTTCTATAATGACTCTGAAGACCTTGTCACCCCATCTCTAATTCTATCCTGAAACATCGTACCAGTCAAATTTGCAGTTAAAAGATTGAATTTGACACAAGTGACCGTTCCTTTCAGCCACTTTATTTCACTTTAAAACATTTTGAATTGCTCTGCACAACAGATTTCCTCCCATCTCCTTAATTGAAAGAATGGGTCTGAAAGATTGCTTATTTTCTGTGTCCTGTGGGAAACAAATGCTCACTGGTGACTGCAGGACTGTAGTTTCATTAAATTTATGTCTTATGAATTTAACAGCATTTGGCTGTGTCTGTAACCTCGCTAGTAATACTGGGAGCTGATCAGCATGGCTGCCTAATTTTAGGAGCCTGAATCAAAAATTGGCCATTCTGAATTTCCATTCCCATCAATTCTGCCTCCTATCCTCATGAGTTATACATCATCAGTCACAGACCTTACTCTGTAGCAGAAGAAAGAGGTGTCAGGCAGTGCTGTGACTGAATACATCTGACTGGACTCATAAGTAATACAGGGTCCACCATAACGATTTCATTTCTGTAAAGTGTAGGTTTCATTTTTCTTCCTTGATTTAGTCATACGAAAGGACTACATTCAAATAACTAATTTATTCAAGTATTTTAAGCAGAGGGAAGGAAAAATAGATCAATAACAAAATGCAAGCCACCTACTAAGCCATGTGAGAGCAGGAACAGTAGACATGAATTCAGAGAGTGCTATACTGTGAAATATGTTCATATATATTGTGAAATGTATATATATATATATATAATATAAATATTTATGCTAAACAGATAAATTGTTTTTGTTCAGTTGCTCAGTCGTATCCAATAATGTGTGATTTTCATGAACAGCAGCATACCAGGCTTCCCTATCCTACACTATCACTAGGAAATTGCTCAAAATCATGTCCATTGAGTCGATATTTAAGCTAAATACAAATGAAATGTATTAATTTGTTAAAGTTACTTTTTTCCATCAGACTAATGAAAGATTATGTATATAAGATGTTTAAATTACACATTAATTGCAAATGAAAAGTGAATATAAAATAAGATGGTATCTGGACTGAACATGTGGCATGTAAGCTTTGGAAGATTAGATAATTCAGCAAATAAAACTCGTTATATATGAGATGTTATTTATTGTGAAAGAAAAACAGAACACCAAAAGCCTACACATAGCAATGTTATTTTTCTTAATATTATTATTAACTCCTTATTTGCTACACTTGAAGATAAAATTATTTCAAACTGGTTTTACATGTCTTACATGTACCAACCTCCATGGACCCTTCTTTATTTATCACAAGGAAAACAATCAGTAATTCTTTCTTTGACCAAATGCAGCACAACTTGAGTCACTAAGTGATGAGCACCTGTTATTCTTTGTTCAAATTTCTCGTTTCTCAAAATGGACCAAGAACTTTCTAAGAAAGGACTGAGTCCTATGCATCAACAAAACCCTAGGATGTAGCATTGTACCCAGTACAAAGTTGCTCTTAAACTGAGATGAAGATAGAGACATTAATACATATTATAACTATAGCACATTCTTGGCAACATAAAATTAAAGGAGTCTGGGAACTTTCTCTGGTAATATATGACCTGCCATACTAAGGTCTCGGAGAAGGCAATGGCAACCCACTCCAGTACTCTTGCTTGGAAAATGCCATGGACAGAGGAGACTGGTAGGCTGCAGCCCATGGGGTCGCTAAGAATAGGATACGACTGAGTGTCTTCACTTTCACTTTTCACTTCATGCATTGGAGAAGGAAATGGCAACCCACTCCAGTATTCTTGCCTGGAGGATCCCAGGGACGGGGAAGCCTCATGGGCTGCCGTCTATGGGGTCGCACAGAGTCGGACACAACTGAAGTGACCTAGCAGCATACTAAGGTCTCCAGCTAATAACTTCATGGTCTCATAATTTTCTCATAATTGCTCAGCCCCTTTTTCCATATTGCAGTCCCATTTGTCACAGTTTCATCAACCAAAAAAACAAAGAGCACAACTTTATAACTTGATTCTTGATCTCAGACCCCTGAATGCAAGTTTAGTGAAAACAAAATTTTGAGAGTTATCCTTGTGCTGAACCAATCATTTTCCCATCTAAAACTGCACACATTCCCCTGTGAAGTATTGTTTTACTCCGTTTTCACTGTGTGAAAAAAAATCTCAGTAGTTTCTAGAGGAAACAACGAAAAAAGTTTTGCAAAAGTAAAGCATCTGCATAAAGTCATGGGTAAACAATTTTGTTCCCTGTGTTCCCAAAGGCTTACAACTCAGACTCTTGTTCCAACAATAGATCACGGTGTATATTACACCAGGGAGTACTTGACTTTTCCTTTGTATAAATGCTCTCAGTAATGTCAATGTACAAGCCAAGATTTTCTGCTAATCTGCGTGAAGCTATTTCACCCATTTTGTAAAAAACTATGTCATGCTCATTTTAACACACTGAGAGTTTAATGCCATTCAGGGTAACTGATTCGGCAATGTCTTTTGTTTTTACTCTCTTTTTTCTTGGAAACATTTCCCAGAAAAATGAATAGGTCTTATCATAAAGATATTAGCTGTCCAAAGAGAATTAAAAATTGTGTTTTGTTTTTTATTTTAGTTGGTGTATTTGTCACTTCAGATAATCCAGGTTTAATTCTAAGGGTTTGATATTATTTTGTTGCCCACTTTGCTTTATTTTTCTAACTTGTCTTTATACTTTCTAGATATTTGTTATGCAGAATGACTTACAAACATTTTACTTTAAGTGTGTCTACTACAAGATTAAAGGAGTAGAGTGATCATGATCTCCATTCTCCTAAAGAAAACTTTATAGCAGCTAGTAAGAAATGGATTTGAGTGGGGAGTGAGTGCAGAAGAATGAAAAATCGGAGGATTCTTAGGTCAAGTGGTGATCTGAACTAGCATTGATAAGACAGACATGGAGAGAAGATGGCTTGAAAAATCCATTTTGAAAGAACAATCAAAAAACATAGTTGGACAGCTATTTTTTGAGGCTAAAATACCCTTCGAATTTTTATCTGGATAAAAAAAAAATTGCTGTTGTTCAGTCAACAAGTCAAGTCCACTTCTTTGTGACCCCAAGAAATGCAGCACAATAGGCTTCCATGTCCTTCACTATCTCCTGGAGTTTGCTCACACTCAGGTCCACTGAGTTTGTGATGGCATCCAAACATCTCATCCTGTCATTCCTTTCTCCCCCTGCCCTCAATCTTTCCCAGCATCGATTTCTTTTCCAATGAGTCACCTCTTCACATCAGGTGGCCAAAGCATTAGAGCTTTAGCATAAGTCCTTCCAAACAATATTCAGGGTTGATTTCCTTTAGGATTGATTGGTTTGATCCCCTTTACAGTTCAAGGTACTCTCAAGAGTCTTCTCCATCATAGTTCCAAAGCATCAATTCTTCACCACTCAGCCTACTTTATGGTCCTACTCTCACATCCATACATACTCCTGGAAAAACCATAGCTTTGACTATATGGACCTTTGTCAGCAAAGTGATATCTCTGCTTTTGAATACACTATCTAGGTTTGTCATACCTTTTCTTTCAAGGAACAAGTATCTTTTAATTTCTCAGCTGCGGTTAGTGTCCACAGTGATTTTGGAGCCCAAGAATGTAAAATCTGCCACTGTTTCCTTTTTTTTCCTATTTGCCATAAAGTTGGGATCAGATGCCATGGTCTTAGTTTTTTGAATGTTTAATCCAACTTTTTCACTCCCCTCTTCCATCTTCATCAAGAGGCTCTTTAGTTCCTCTTAACTTTCTTCCATTAGAGTGTTATCATCTGCACATCTGAGGTTGCTGATATTTATCCTGGTAATCTTGATTCCAGCTTGTGATTTATCCAGCCTGGAATTTTGTATGATGCATCCTGCCTAGAAGTTAAATAAGCTGGGTGATAATATACAGAACTCATGCATTCCTTTCTCAATTTTCAACCAGTCCCGTGTTCCATGTATCAGTTGTAACTGTTGCTTCTTGATCTGCATACAGGTTTCTCAAGAGACAAATAAGGTGGTCTTCTAGTATCATCTCTTTAAGAATTTTCAATAGTTTGCTCTGATTCACACAGTCAAAGGTCTTAGCACGGTCAATGAAGCAGAAGTGGATTTTTTTTTTTTTTTTTTAGAATTCTCTTGCTTTTTCTATGGTCTAACAGATGTTGGCATTTTGATTTCTGGTTCCTCTGTCTTTTCTAAATCCAGCTTCTACATCTGGAAGTTCTAGGTTCCTGTACTATTGAAGCCTAGCTTGAAGGATTTTGAGCATTACCTTCATACCATGTGAAATGAGTGCAACTGTAGAGTAGTCTGAACATTCTCTGGCATTGTTTTACTTTGGGATTGGAATGAAAACTCATGTTTTCCAGTCCTGTGGCCATTACAGAGTTTTCCAAATTTCTTGGCATATTAAGTGCAGCACTTTAACAGCATTATCTTCTAGGGTTTGAAATGGATTAGCTGTAAATCAGTTACTTCCACTGGCTTTGTTTGTAGTGATGCTTCCTAAGGTTTGCACTGACTTGACTTCATACTCCAGGATGTCCGGCTCTAGGTGAGTGACCACATCATTGTGGTTAGCCGGGTCATTAAGACATTTTTGGATAGTTTTTTCATGTATTCTGGGCACCTCTTCTTAATCTATTTTGCTTCTGCTAGGTCCTTGCCATTTCTGCCCTTTATTGTGCCCATTTTGTATTTCCAATTTTCTTGAAGAGATCTTTAGTCTTTCCAGTTCTATTGTTTGTTACTTTTCCTTGATAGCTTCCATGTTGAAGCTTTCTGTAATCTTTTTTTTTTTCTTTTTCTTTTCTGTAATTTTTTTTTTTTTTTAAATTAGCAATGGTCTTCTGAATGATGCCTTAGTACCATGCCTTTATCTTACAGGAGCAATTCTCTCCAAGTATTTCTTTACTTTCTTATCAGCCTCAGGAGGCTTCCCAGGTGGTGCAGGTGATATGAAGAATTGACTCACTAGAAAAGACCCTGATGCTGGGAAATATTGAAGGCAGGAGGTGAAAGAGATGACAGAGGATAAAATGGTTGGCTGGCATCACTGACCTGATGGACGTGAGTTTGAGTAAGCTCTGGGAGTTGGTGATGGACGGGGAAGCCTGGCACGCTGCAGTCCACAGGGCTGCAAAAAGTCAGACACAACTGAGTGACTGAACTAAACGGAATGTCAAGCAATGTTTTAAGCTATGCACTGGGTTTATTAAGAATATCTGGCTGCATGAAACAGAATATTTAAAATTCAATGACTTAACATTTGACTTTTTTTTTCATATCAAGTTGCAAAGAGGCAAATGTGCACTGAAGTTCATCCAGTCACCCAAAATATTAGAACTGGTATATCTGTGATGATATTTCCTTTCCTTCATTATTGACAAACAGCCTCCCTGGTAGTAAACATTGTGCCTGCATTAACAATCAAATTAAATAGGAGGCCTAGAGACAAATATTATATTTTCTTCTTATCAGAAAAAGCCAACCACTTTTAAGAAGCTCTCCCAAACTGTCATGTTCAATTGGATAGAATTGCTTCCAAGAAACTCATACATTCAAGAAAGGCTAGGAAAGCAAGTATATAGATTTTCTGTCTTCTGCATGAAAGTGAGAAAAAAGGGTTTCTGAAATCCTTAATTGCCACATGACTCAACCATGGGTGTTTCACCAGGTGCTCAAAATAATATTTTAGAAAATTGTACAAATATTTAATGATTAATAAAATTTAGACAATACATATTTACCAATGTTAAATTAATAAAAGCCAACTGGTGATTGAACTCTACTCTTTTAATATGAAACTATATTAAAATTAACTAAAACTTAAGTATTCTTTTCTGTTGTAGATACTATCTCAAATTTGACAATATTATAAAACAATTTGAGACCTGTAAAGATGATGGTCTATATGTTTATATTTGTCTATTTAATGAGTTTGGATCCTCATAACAAAACTATACAGTGGCTTAAACAACAGGAATATAGTTTTCTCCCAATTTTGAAGGCTGTTAAGTCAGAGATCAGGTTATCAATGTGGGTGGATTCTGGTGACAGGTTTTTCCTTGCTTGTCAGTGGTCCCCTTCTCACAATACCTTCATATATTGGAAAGAAAAGAGAGAAAGGGGAAAAAATAATTTCTATAACCTTTCTATAAGGTCACAACCCTATTGGCTTAAAGCCTAACCCTTATGGATTCATAAACCAACTTAAAGACTCACACTATACTCTAATAGACAGCACTATCTTAGATCATAAATCAGCAAACTATTTGTTATAAAGGGTTAGATATCAACATTTGGCTTTGTAGGACTATAGCCTTTGTCACAACTATGTAATCCTGCCATTTTTATCATGAAAGCAGGCTTAGACAGCAAATAACAAATGGAGGTGGCTGTGTTCCAAAACAACTTTATATACAAAATTTGGCAGGGTGGATTTGGCCTGTGGGCTTTGATTCGGTGCCCTTTTTATGCAATAATGTTAAGAATTGAAGCTAAGAATAATTTATGGTCCAGGAACAGGACAAAAAAAAAAAAAAAAAAGCCTTGTTCCCTGATGGCACTGGGGCTCCTATAGCAGCCCATGACCAATGATATTTATGTACAACAAAGATAAACTGTCTCTTTTAATGCCTCAGTAGTTCTAATATTTGTAGTTAAATCTAATTACATCCACATGCTAAGATTCCATTATGTGATTTTATAAGTTTAAAGTGTATAAATCTTCAGTCCATTCTCATTCAAAATTGGCCACTTACATTCTCATTGTCACTTTCATATAGCTAAATTAATATCTAACTTGTCTTATTATTTTTCTATATCAATAATCAATATCTAGTAGGTTTGCTTTATTGTTTAGTCACTGAGTCATGTCCAATTCTTTGAGACTCCATGGACTGTAATCTACCATGTTCCTCTGCCCATGAGATTTTCTAGGCAAGATTACTGGAGGTGGGTCATAGAGGATCCTGCTGTGATCGATGTCAGAGAGTGTTTTGCCTATGTTCTCCTCTAGGAGTTTTATAGTTTCTGGTCTTACATTTAGATCTTTAATCCATTTTTAGTTTATTTTTGTGTATGGCATTAGAAAGTGTTCTAGTTTCATTCTTTCACAAGTGGTTGACCAGTTTTCCCAGTACCACTTGTTAGAGAGATTGTCTTTACTCCATTGTATATTCTAGCCGCCTTTGTTGAAGATAAGGTGCCCATCAGTTCAGTTCAGTTAAATTGCTCAGTCATGTCCGACTCTTTGCGACCCCATGAATCGCAGCACGCCAGGCCTCCCTGGCCATCACCATCTCCCAGAGTTCACTCAGACTCATGTCCATTGAGTCGGTGATGCTATCCAGCCATCTCATCCTCTGTCATCCCCTTCTCCTCCTGACCCCAATCCCTCCCAGCATCAGAGTCTTTTCCAATGAGTCAACTCTTCGCATGAGGTGGCCAAAGTACTGGAGCTTCAGCTTTAGCATCATTCCTTCCAAAGAAATCCCAGGGTTGATCTCCTTCAGAATGGACTGGTTGGATCTACTTGCAGCCCAAGGGACCCTCAAGAGTCTTCTCCAACACCACAGTTCAAAAGCATCAATTCTTTGGTGCATGGATTTATCTCTGGGCTTTATATTTTTTTTCCATTGATCTATATTTCTGTCTTTGTGCATGACTGTGGCTTTGTAGTAGAGACTGAAGTCAGGCAGGTTGATTCCTCCCTTTCAATTCTCTTTTCTCAAGATTGCTTTGGCTATTCGAGGTTTTTTGTATTTCCATACAAATTGTGAAATTATTTGTTCTAGTTCTCTGAAAAATACCATTGGTAGCTTGATAGGGATTGCATTGAATCTATAGATTGCTTTGGGTAGTATACTCATTTTCACTATATTGATTCTTCTGATCCGTGAACATGGTATATTTTTCCATAAATCATAGCAGGATCCTCTATGAACCACCTCCCAGAATATTGGAAATAAAATCAAAAATAAACAAATGGGACCTAATTAAAATTAAAAGCTTCTGCACAACAAAGGAAACTATAAGCAAGGTGAAAAGACAGCCTTCAGAATGGGATAAAATAATAGCAAATGAAGCAACTGACAAACAACTAATCTCAAAAATATACAAGCAACTCCTGCAGCTCAATTCCAGAAAAATAAATGACCCAATCAAAAAGTGGGCCAAAGAACTAAACAGACATTTGTCCAAAGAAGACACACAGATGGCTAACAAACACATGAAAAGATGCTCAACATCATTCATTATCAGAGAAATGCAAATGAAAACCACAATGTGGTACCATCTCATGCCAGTCAGAATGGCTGCTATCAAAAAGTCTACAAGCAATAAATGCTGGAGAGGGTGTGGAGAAAAGGGAACCCTCTTACAGTGTTGGTGGGAATGCAAACTAGTATAGCCACTATGGAGAACAGTGTAGAGATTCCTTAGAAACTGAAAATATAACTGTCATATGACCTCACAATCCTACTGCTGGGCATACACACTGAGGCATCCAGAACTGAAAGAGACACATGTACCCCAATGTTCATCGCAGCACTGTTTATAATAGCCAGGACATGGAAGCAATATAGATTGCTGTGGGTAGTATATGCATCAGCAGACAAACAGATAAGAAATCTTGGTACATATACACAATGGAATATTACTCAGCCATTAAAAGGCATACATTTGAATCAGTTCTAATGAGGTGGATGAAACTGGAGCCTATTATACAGAGTGAAGTAAGCCAGAAAGGAAAACACCAATACAATATACTAACACATATATATGGAATTTAGAAAGATGATAATAATAATCCTGCATGCGGGACAGCAAAAGAGACACAGATGATAGATCAGTCTTTTGGACTCTGTGGGAGAGGGAGAGGGTGGGATGATTTGGAGAATGGCATTGAAACATATATATTATAATATGTGAAATGAATCCCCAGTCTAGGTTCAATGCATGATACAGGGTGCTCAGGGCTGATGCACTGGGATGACCCAGAGGGATAAGATGGGGAGGGAGGTGGGAGGGGGGTTCAGGATGGGGAACACATGTACATCTATGGTGGATTCATGTCAATGTATGGCAAAACCAATACAATATTATAAAGTAATTAGCCTCCAATTAAAATAAATAAATTTTAAAAATAAAAAAATAAAGTTCTCCTGCAATTAAAAAAAAAAAAAAAAAAAAGGATATTGGAGTAGGTTGCCATTTCCAACTCCTGGGGATCTTCCCAACCCAGGCAACAAACCTGCCTCTCTTGTGTCTCCTGTATTGTCAGGGAGATTATTTACTGCTGAGTCACTTGATAAGACCCGGGTTTGCTTTGTACTAAACTCATCCGGTCCCATCACTTCATGGCAAATAGAAGGGGAAAAAGTGGAAACAGTGACAGATTTTATTTTGGGGGGCTCCAAAATCACTATGGACACTGATTCAGCTATAAACTTAAAAGATGTTTTCTCCTTGGAAGGAATGCTATTCAAACCTAGACAGTATATTAAATAGCACAGACATCACTTTGCTTTCAAAGCTATGTTTTTTCCAGTAGTCACATACAGATGTGAGAAATGGACCATAACGAAGGCTGAGCACAGAAGAACTGATGCGTTTGAACTGGTGATGGACAAAACTCTTGAGAGTCCCAAGGACTGCACAAGCAAACCAATCAATCCTAAAGGAAATCAATCCGAATATTCATTGGAAGGATTGATGCTGAAGCTGAAGCTCCAATATTTTGGCCACCTGATGCAAAGAGCCAACTCATTGGAAAATACCCTGACACAGAGAAAGATTCACAGCAGTAGGAGAGGTGGTTGACAGAGGATGATATTGTTGGATACTATCACCAACTCAATGGATATGAATTTGAGCAAACTCTAGGAGATAGTAAAGGACAGGGAAGCCTGGCGTGCTACAGTCCATGGGGTTGCGGAGAGTTGTGCGTGACTGAGCAACTGAACAACAATAATAATATTTAATATGTAGTAGTGGAATAAAGATCAATATAATGAGCAAAAATGTATGTATCAATGTTATTACACTATGAAATCAATCTTAGTGAACAAAGAAAAAGAAAGCTCAATTAGTAAAATACTACTACTAAACATCCAAGAAGATCATTATTTAAAACCCTATTAAAGTAATTTTCTTCACAGTTACAATCTTCATGAAAAACTACTCTCATTAACTATAATAGCTCAAAGTAATTCATCACATAATTCACTGCTTCATAGGCTGATTATGATATGAAGCATCACAACTCATTCTCTTTTTTTAACCCTAGTTAACTGTACAAATTGTATGGCTTTTTGTTAAATTTGCATTTCATGCCCCCTAACATTGCATGACTAGACAGTTCTGACCAACTTATCTAACACGGAATAAAGCCAAAGTCATCATTTTCTAAATAATACAGCAGAAAATTAAGTAGTCCTTGAATGATGTATCATTTACAATAGTTGTGTGGCATTAATGCTAATAGTACTATTACAGAATACCAGAAAAACTGGAATGGAAAGATTTACCTCTGTTAATAAACAAACAAATCTTCCTGATGCCCTATTTCAGTGTGTAAAATCTCAACAACTTGTAATGGGAACTAATATGTAGCCAAGAAAATACCCTTGGGAATGATACTGACAAGAAGAGAGAGGCAAATAAGTTAAAGAGCAGCAAACACCACTCATCACACCACAATTTGCTCATTCTTCAATCTTCGTGACACCCCTGCAACTCTAAAAATTTTTATCCCACTATATTCTTTTCATATAGATTAAAAAAACAAGCATGTCAGATAAGTTTATAAACACATCCAACATTGTCCATGAACTGGGACATAGATTTAATTTCAAGACTGATTGATATGAAAACTGATACCTTGACAATACAGTCCAAGACAGTAGATGATTGATACGTCTTTCTATGAATTAAAATCCCATCTAGAAAAAAGAATTACTTTCAGCCACCAATGAGGAAAGAATGAATTGTCCAGTTGTCACTGCTTGTATGACAGTGGTGTCAGTGAATGTATATATGAAAACACACCCAGTGGATTTTCTAAGTTATTAGAAGTAAGCAAGAGCAGAGATAAATGTGACATCTATAGTACTCAACTCATTTTTTCTTGTCATGGCATTTTTTTATTATAATTTGAAACATTGCTAGTGGAAAACTGGTTTGAATTGACTTCATAACCTCACAAATATAATTGAGATTATATCTTCATTAATACTACACCTTTCATTAATACTCCAGGCTTTCACTTGGTTGGTTACCCCACAATATATATATATTTCTAAAATACTCATCTTCACATATTTTGACAAAAAAAATCATGATGGAGCTTTCCAGTGCTCAACAAATCCAATAATTATAAATTGGAAGTAATTCCATAATAATGTAACATAAACACAATTAAATACTGAGGAATATTTGTAGCCATTATCACCATCAGTTGAGATACTAAAAATGCCCACTGTGAACTTTTCTTTTAATTCTCTCTCTCTCTCTCACACACTCACTCATAGTAACCAGTTCAGGATGGGTTTTAGAAACAGTGGTAGTGTTTTTTGGTAACAAGAAAAAACATTGGCACTTCAGCTGCTGCTGCTGCTAAGTCACTTCAGTCGTGTCCGACTCTGTGACCCCATAGACGGCAGCCCACCAGGCTCCCCCATCCCTGGGATTCTCCAGGCAAGAACACTGGGGTGGGTTGGGTTGCCATTTCCTTCTCCAATGCATGAAAGTGAAAAGTGAAAGTGAAGTTGCTCAGTCCTGTCTGACTCTTCGAAGTTGCTCAGTCCTGTCCAACTCTTTGCAACCCCATGGACTGCAGCCTACCAGGCTCCTCTGTCCATGGGATTTTCCAGGCAAGAGGACTGGAGTGGGGTGCCATTGCCTTCTCTGGGCACTTAAGCTACAATAAATATTGGGGTGCATATATCTTTTGGAGTTATAAGTTTTTGTTTCCTTAAGATAAACATCTAGAAGTGAAATTGTTAGACTGTATGATAGATCTAGTTTTAATTTTTTGAGGCACTTCAATACTGTTTTCCATACTGGTGTACCTGCTGACATTCACATCAATACTACATAAGGTTTCCCTTTTCTCCATAATCTCACCAATAGAGAATCATTGTTCCTTGTCTCCTTGATAACAGCTTTTCTGACTGGTTTTAGGTGGTACCTCATTGTGGTTTTGATTTGTTCTGCTTATGGGATCTTAGTCACCTGACCTGGATTCAAACTTGGGCCATCATCAGTGAGAATGAGGAGTCCTAACCTTTGGACTGCCAGGGAATTCCCTGTGCAAAAGCTTCTATTTTGACATAGCCTCATTTGTTTATCTCTGCTATATGCATATTAGTATTTCAGTACAACATTATTTACAATAGCCAAGATATGGGAGCAATCTAAGTGTCAATCAATAGATAAATGTATAAAGAAAAAGTTGTGTGTGTGTGTGTGTGTGTGTGTTTACAATAGAATATTACTTAGCCATAAAGATAAATTAAAGCTTGGAATTTATGACAATATGGATGGACCTAGAAGGCATTTTCTGTGTGAGATAAGGCAAAGAGAGATACCATATTATTTCACTTAAATGCAGAATATAAAAAACAAAATAAATGAACAAATATAGAAAACAAAAATAGAATCATTGATTCAGAGAACAAACTAGTGGTTATCAGAAGGAAGGGGGTGAGGAAATGGGAAAGTAAAGAGGATAAAGTATATAAACTTATAGCTATAAAATAAATAAGGGGATGTATTAATAACATACATCAGAGAAAATAGTCAGTGATATTGTAATTACTTTCTATAAGGATAGATGATAATGACATTGTGGTGATCAATTTGCAGTACAATAAAATATTGAATCAATAGTACAGCTAAAAGTAATACAATATTGTAAGTTAACTATTGGTTTTCCCTGGTGGCGCAGACTATAAAGAGTCTGCCTGCAATGCAGGAGACCTGGGTTTATCTTTGGATTGGGACGATCCCCTGTTGAATGGTTATCCACTCCAGTATCTTTGCCTGGAGAATTCCATAGACAGGAGCCTGGTGGGCTACAGTCCATGGGGTCGCAAAGAGTCAGACACAACTGTGACTAACACTTCAATTAAAAAAAAAAAAATCTAATTCTGAATATACATCACTCCCAGGACATCTGTTTCCTTTACAACATTCTGGGTTCACTCTTATTTTCAATGAGACATCAATCACTTCCAACCGCAATGCCCAGTTGTCTTTGTCCATAGCAAAAATGTGTTTTTAAATGATTTGACCTTAACAAGATAAGTATTTAGGATACTTTATTCATTTGGAGAGTCCAAGCTTCACTATACAAAGTAACTGAATTTAAATGTACATGTAGGGATAACCTGCTGCCTTGTGGGACACATTGGCTTTAACAAAATGCCTGGTTTAAATTCATTTACTGGAAGAATGGTGGCACCTAACTTAACATGCTAAGAAAATAAAAGCCTCATCTCTCTTCTCTGTCAAAATATCCCATCTGGTACATATACACTTGAAAGCATGTGCATTCCTCCCCACCACACACACACACTACAGTATATCATTTTTTACCTTTTTTTTTTTTTTCCTTTTGAATGAGAGTAATGTTTTCTGGAAGAATGAAAGCAGTGAATCAAAATTGTTTAAATACTGTGCCTCCTTCAAGTTATTATGAAATATATTGAAATGATAATGGATTGAGGGCCAAATTCTAAGGAATTGAATGCTTAGGAAGGAGGTCTGAATATTCATTGGAAAGAAAGAACTATTAGTATGTCAAAACATAATCAGAGTTGAGGGAAATCCTACTGGGTGTGGTATATCTAAGAAGGTTAATACAACAGTTAACAGAAGGCAGGGAGCCCTCCGGAAGACAACTCAAAGGTAAAATAATTCCAGATTTATGGGCTTTTAAAGATTCGCCAAGTGGGAACCCCTCTCAGAAGAGTTTGGCAGTTTCATTCTTTCCTACTGTGGGTTTTATAGTTTGCCTGTGAATGAAAACCATACTTTTCAGTTTCTGTTAAATTAGGGAAAGCAGAACAATCTGTAAAATCTACCAGCAAGAACAAAGCTTGATGGAGAGGCATCTCATGCCAATAATGACAAAGGTATATGGAAGCTGGAAGTTCTGGATGCTGTGAATATTGATTATTCATACAACCTGTTTATCATGTTGGTGATTGGTACTCCCAGTGCAGGTACAAGTTGAGGTGCCTTAAAAAGACACTTGGCTGATTAGAAGCACAGGTACTGGTCTCACCCATAGAGAAGAACAAAATAATAGGAAGAAAAAGAAAAAAAAAAAAAAAAGATAAATCAGATGAAAACAATAAATATTTTAGTTCCCTAGGGAACTGAATGGGAACACATGGAGGAACCTGAGATTTTTTTGCTCTCTCTAAGCCCTGAATGATATTGCTATCCATCAGTTCAGCACTGGATGAGTGGACTTGTGAAACACACTACTTAAAAACAGTAAAAAAAAAAAAAAAAAACAGTAAGGAACTGGGATGCTGCAAGAGTCCCAGTTGGGACACAGTCAAATATATATATATTTTTTTCACATGAAAGACTTTTTTTACCAATCAAAACTGTGCATATTAAGCTAGGCTATGGAACTCATATAATTCATCTACAGTATCAAGATAAACATTAACTTATAAATAGAATTAACTCCTTTCTGTAAGCTAGGCATTACATTAAGTTATAAAAATTGTGTGGTCAATTATGAAAATTAAGATGTAGAAATTTTCTTCTGTGTTATCTCCAAGTCACATGCATAGTTTAGGAATCTGAACTGGCTACTGAAGAGTACTTAGGTGAGTGAGTAATTTAAAACATCTGTGGCTTTATTTCTCTCTGTTAAGAGAATATTTATTTCAGAGAATTACCATGGGATAAAATGAAATAATAATAGCAAGCACATAGCACTCATAATGTACCAGGTACTGCTCATGTCTTACCTCATTAAATCCTCAGAAACTCTGTGAAGTGGGTTTCTACTATTACCCTCATGAACAGATTATAAAATTGAGGCAAAGAAAAGTAACTTCCTCAAGGCCCCACGGTGGTGGTAAAACCTGAATTTGGGAACCCAGGTAGTCTAGCTCCAAACTATGTATCTTCAGCTGTTATGTATGTTCTTGTATCAAGAAGGGCCTGTAAGTTCTTAACACAAATGCCTCATGCAAAGTAAGTTCTCAAGGGATAGCCATTATGATTATTACAAATTAATACACTATAATTTATAGGTTGACAAGTACTTTGGCCACCTCATGTGGAGAGTTGACTCACTGGAAAATACCCTGATGCTGGGAGGGATTGGGGGCAGGAGGAGAAGGGGACGACAGAGGATAAGATGGCTGGATGGCATCACTGACTCGATGGACGTGAGTCTGAGTGAACTCTGGGAGCTGGTGACAGACAGGGAGGCCTGGCATGCTGCAATTCATGGGGTCGCAAAGAGTCGGACACGACTGAGCAACTGAACTGAAATGAACTGAAATGAATGTTTTGAGAAGTAAAATTTCAGTATAACTTCTGGCTTCAGCTCTAATGTTTACATAAAAAGTATAGAAGTTATTACTATTCATTACTTCAAAGCAACGAGGAGAAAAAAGTCTTTGAAAACCCATGACTTTTCCTGCATAAATCAGATGGTTGTGGTCACAGGGCAAACCACTGCCCTGATATCTGGAGAAACAAGCAAATATAGAGTAACTGCTGAGACTTGCTGATTGGAGGAGAAGTTCCTGGAGTTATAAACTGGTAGGAATATTTAAGTAGAAATTTTCTTAATGAATTATTGGAGGCTAGTGTTCACAAGATTGTTGAATGGCATCACCAACCCAATGAACATGAGTTCAAGCAAATTCTGGGAGAGAGTGAAGGACAAGGAAACCTGGGTCACTGCAGTTCATGAGGTCACAAAGAGTCAGACATGACTTAAGAACACAACAACAACAACAACAACAACATGTTCATTGAATTGAGAGAGAGAAGCTCCTGGGGCTTATGAAAGACTCTCACATTTTCCAGGCTTTTTAATCCAGAGACTTCACCAGATTTTCAACATGAACAGCCAAGAAACATTCCCTAATGACACTGGCAAGACAGGGCAAAAGTAACCATCAAAATATGCCCTGAGTGCTCTCCATTACAAATGCTTACTCTACACGGCTAAAGGTTTTACCAGAGCCTTTTCTTACCTGTTGGAAAGGCATTTCTCAAAATCTATGCCCCTCTAACTTTCCCATTTCACCTAAGGAAAAGGGAAATATGAAATCCTTATGAAGGCCAAAGCATAGGTGCATAGGCCTGCCCCTAAAACATTGAGATGCAAATCAGGATTATAAAATTTTCAAATTCTATAATCTCCTTTCATCTTTCAAACCTCACCACCACACCAACAGTGCTCCACCGTAACAGCAGTTGCTTTCACTGCCCCCTCCAAAAACAAAAAATAATAATAAATACAAAAATAAAATAACTGCAAGACACAGACTCTATCAGAGGAGCAATTGATGGGGAAGTCCAAAGGCTACAAGGGAGACAAAAACAAGACTATCTAAGTTTGAAGCCTCTGGTATTTACAGCTATAGTAAACATTAAGCACAGTCCAATGCCCAACCTTCCCTGGTGGCTCAGAGGTTAAAGCGTCTGCCTCCAATGCAGAAGACCCGTGTTCGATCCCTGGGTCGGGAAGATCCCCGCAGAAGGAAATGGTAACCCACTCCAGTATTCTTGCCTGGAGAATCCCATGGACAGAGGAGCCTGGTGGGCTATAGTCCACGGGCTCACAAAGAGTCGACACGACTGAGAGACTTCACTTCACTCAATGCCCAGCCAGATTAAAACTTCACACTAAAAAACCTATTTTCCTCAGTTGCTATTAGCCAGCTTTCAATAATAAATTGCAAGGCATGTCAAAGGCAAGAAAAGCATAGTTTAAAATTACAAAGCAAGAATCAGAATCAGATTCAAATAAGGCACAGCTTTTGAATTGTCAGATGAAGATTTTAACATAAGTATAATTAATATGTGAAGAATTCTAATGGAAAAAGTAAACAGTAAGCAGGAGCAGATGGGTATTATAAGCAGAGATATGGAAAGAATAAAAACAAATGCTACAAAAAAAATCCAAAAGAAGTGAAAAGTGCCTGTGATGACCATAGTAGATTCAAAACAGCTTGAAATCAATTAGTGAGCTTGAAATATGTCAATGAAACTGCATTTTAAAATGCCAAGAGAAAAAGAAATAAAATGATAAATAATTGAATATGCAAGAACTGTAGGACAATTTCAAAAGTAAAACATACATATTATCGAAATACTACAAGAAAGAGGGAAGTTTCAGATAAACTATTTCAAATAATGACAGAAATATTTAAAATTAATATCAGACACAAAACTACAGGTCAAGCAAGCTCAGAGAACATCAAGCAAGACACATATATATAAATTATATATATATATACACCTATGCATATCATAACCAAATTGCAAACAACTGAAAGAGAAAAATCTTGAAAGAATGCAGAGAAAAAGAATTATGGTTTTAAAGGAACGAAGATGAGAATTATACTACACTTCTCTTTAGAAAGGGCTTCCCTGATCACTCAGTTGGTGAAGAATCTGCCTGCAATGCAGGAAACCCCTGTTTGTTTCCTGAGTCAAGAAGATACCCTGGAGAAGGGATAGGCTACCCACTCCGGTATTCTGGGACTTCCCTTGTGGCTCAGGTGGTAAAGAATCTGCCTGCAGTGGGGGAGACCTGGTTTGATCCCTAGGTTGGGAAGTTCCCCTGGAGAAGGGAAAGGCTCTGGTATTCTGGCCTAGAGAATTCCATGGACTGTATAGCCCATGGGGTTGCAAAGAGTCAGACACAACTGAGTGATTTTCACTTTCACTTTTCACTTTCTCTTTAGAAACATGCAGGCAAGAAGAGACCAGAGTATGTACATAAGGTGTTGAAAGAAAGAAAATGTACAGTACAGTGGATATTCATTATCTAGATATTCATTATGTAGAGTTTTTGAGCAAATTAATCTTAACATGAACGTATTTTAATAATCTGAGCACTCATTATATTAGTCCCAGATATGGAAAGAAGCAAAAGGCAAAGGAGATAGGGAAAGATATACCCAACTAAATGCAGATTTTGAAAGAATAACAAGCAGATCCAAGAAAGCCTTGTTAAGTGAGCAATGCAAAGAAACAGAGTAAAACCACAGAATGGGAATGACTAGAGATTTCTTCAAGAAAACTGCAGGTAACAAAGGAATATTTCATGCAAAGATGGGCACAATAAAGGGCAGAAATGGCAAGGACCTAACTGAAACAGAAGAAATTAAGAAGAGATGGCAAGAATATGCAGAGGAACTATACAAAAAAAGGTCTTAATGACCCGGATAACCACAATGGGGTGGTCACTCCAGACATCCTGGAGTGTGAAGTCAAGTGGACCTTAGGAAGCATTACTACAAACAAAGCTAGTGGAGGTAATGGAACTCCAGCTGAGCTACTTAAAATTCTAAAACATGATGTTGTTAAAGTGCTGCACTCAATATGCCAGCAAATTTGGAAAATTCAGCATTAGCCATGGTACTGGAAAATGTAACTTCTCGTTCCAATCACAAAGCAAAGCATTGCCAAAGAATGTTCAAACTACCATACAGTTGTGCTGATTTGACATGCTAGCAAGGTAATGCTCAAAATCATTTCAAGCTAGGCTTCAATAGTACATGAACTGAGAACTTCCAGATGTACAGGCTGGATTTAGAAAAGGCAGAGGAACCATAAGTCAAATTGCAGTATCTTTTGGATCACAGAAAAATCAAGGGATTCCCAGAAAAACAACTACTTCTGCTTCATTAACTATTTTAAAGCCTTTCACTGTGTGGATCACAACAAACTGTAGAAAATTCTGAAAGAGATGGAAATACGAGTCCATTTTACCTGCCTCCTCAGAAACCTATATGCAGGTCAAGAAGAAACAGGACATGGAACTAGACATGGAACAATGGACTAGTTCAAAATTGGGAAAGGAGTATGTCAAATCTGTATGTTGTCACCCTGCTTATTGAACTTATATACAAGTATATCATGCAAAATGATGAACTGGATGAATCAAAAGCTGGAATCAAGATTGCTGGGAGAAATAACAATAACCTTAGGTATGCAGATGATACCACTCTAATGGAAGAAAGTGAAGAGGAACTAAAGAGCCTTTTGATGAGGGTGATAAAAGCTGGCTTAAAACTCAACATTTAAAAAACGAAGATCATGGCATCAGGTCCCATCATATCATGTATAAGCTCCCCAGTCTGATATTTTGTCATGGCGATCCAAGCACACTAATACATTCTTTTCCAAATAAGCCAGGCCTATTTTGCAATAATGTCTATCCCTGTCTGCTTGACAAGCCTAATTTTTCTATATATTAGATATCACAAAATAGGATGGAAAAGGAATTCAAATTGATTATCAAATGAAATGGCAAACTAAAGTTTAAAACATACAAAATTTCAGGAAGCTGATTAAAAAAAAAAAAAACAAAAAAAAAAAAAACCTTAGCAAATTTCTGGAATTACATTGAAAAGAATGACCCCACAGAGTGTCTACAAAGAAAGTTGCCTGCCACATCAGTAAACAAAGGATGTGGCAACCATCAAGCCTTTGGCTACTGTAGTTACCTGAGACTTTGTAAGCTAAGAGGATTCAGATTGGGAAGAAACAAGATACTGGTCTTAGATACCTAAGGTGTGTATCAAAGGAATGATTTCAATAAGCCCAGTCTCCTGCCTGTTCACATACACACATGAAATTCATTAACTTTGGGTATGTGTTTTTTCTTTAGTTAACAGTAGTCTTTTGGCTTTCAGACCAGCTAGTTTTGTTGCAAACACTCCTATATATCCTGTCTCCTCCCCTACATCTTCAGAACAGCCCCCTGTGCTATCCCAGGAGCTGGCTTCTTGGCTTAAGTTCTCATTTTTGTCTGCCAAATAAAACAATTTGCAATTTTTCATTTGTGTATCTTTTTCAGTCAACAAGACCTGGACCTCTAAAAATGATAATAATAATAGACATTGTCTCAAGATAATGTTTTCCCTTTTTTTATGATAAAATCATGACAAGAAATTTCAAGAAAAATAGTAAAGTGCTTAATTTTACCAAATGATTTGTCTATTTTCATCAACCATTAATCTGAGGATTATAGTTAAAATATATCTTGTGGTATTTTAATAAGATGCTATCCTCTGACTTAAAAAAAATAAGCTGGAAATATTGGATCAATTCTTTGTTGATGAGATAACAGAAGAATCTTACTAATATTTTTTAGAACCTTGCTTCTAAAGAGCATAAGCTTTTCTGAATTTGAAAAATAAAAATAATTCATGGTATTCTTTCTTATGGCATTATACTTCAATACATTTTGTGGGGGTAGTATCAAAATATATACAGCTCACATACCCTTTAGTTTTGCATTGAAAGTGAAAGTGAAGTCGCCCAGTCGTGTCCAACTCTTTGTGCCCCCCTTAGGGGGGCAAGACTGTAAGCCTACCATGCTCCTCCATCCATGGGATTTTCCAGGCAAGAGTACTGGAATGGGTTGCCTTTTCCTGCTCTTCCATCTTCCCAACCCAGGGATTGAACCCTGGCCTCCTGTATTGTAGGCAGACGCTTTACCATCTGAGCCACCAGGGAAATCAGTTTATGCATAAAGTAAACACTAAACAGTGTCAGACTTTATTTCAGACTATGTGAACCAGTGCTAGAGTCTTACCTTTGAAAGAGTCCACGTGAGCAACTGGCTCTGAAGTTTAGGTTCATTAGGTACGTGTTAAATATACTGCTGGTTTAATGTTTCAGTTAAGTTCAGTTTTAACCTCTGAGCCACCAGGGAAAGCCCACAGTTCAGTTTAGTCTCTTAGTCTTGTCCATTGTTCACATCTGCCAAAATCACTGCAGATGGTGATTGCAGCCATGAAATTAAAAGACACTTACTCCTTGGAAGGAAAGTTATGACCAAACTAGATAGCTTATTCAAAAACAGAGACATTACTTTGCCAACAAAGGTCCATCTAGGCTGTGGTTTTTCCAGTGGTCATGTATGGATGTGAGAGTTGGACTGTGAAGAAAGCTGAGCACCGAAGAATTGATGGTTTTGAACTGTGGTGTTGGACAAGACTCTTGAGAGTCCCTTGGACTGAAAGGAGATCCAACCAGTCCATTCTAAAGGAGATCGGTCCTGGGTGTTCTTTGGAAGGAATGATGCTAAAGCTCAAACTCCAGTACTTCAGCCACCTCATGCGAAGAGTTGACTTGTTGGAAAAGACTCTGATGCTGGGAGGGATTAGGGGCAGGAGGAGAAGGGGACAACAGAAGATGAGATGGCTGGATGGCATCATCGACTTTATGGACATGAGTTTCAGTGAACTCTGGGAGATGGTGATGGACAGGGAGGCCTGGCGTCCTACAATTCATGGGCTTGCAAAGAGTTGGACACGACTGAGTGACTGAACTGAACTGAAACATTAAACCAGAAGTAGATTTACCAAGTACCTAATGAACCTAAACTTCAGAGCCAGTTGCTCATGTGGACTCGTTCAAAGGTAAGACTCAAGCACTGGTTCACATAGTCTTTTGGACTCTGTGGGAGAGGAAGAGGGTGGGATGATTTGGGAGAATGGAATTGAAACATGTATAATATCATATATGAAATGAGTCGCCAGCCCAGGTTCAATGCATGATACTGGATGCTTGGGGCTGGTGCACTGGGACAACCCAGAGGGATGGTACCGGAAGGGAGGAGGGAGGGTGGTTCAGGATGGGGAACACGTGTATACCTGTGGTGGATTCATGTTGATGTATGTCAAAACCAATACAATATTGTAAAGTAATTAACCTCCAATTAAAATAAATTAATTTAAAAAAAGAGTGGTATCTCTTCAAGCAACAATTTCACCTCTGTCATGTCTCTCCTTAGGTGAGGGAACATTGAAATAACCATGGGAACCTTTGCTAGCTGGTAGGAGAAGGCAATGGCACCCCACTCCAGTACTCTTGCCTGGACAATACCATGGATGGAGGATCCTGGTGGGCTGCAGTCCATGGGGTCGCTACGAGTCAGATAAGACTGAGCGACTTCACTTTTACTTTTCACTTTCATGCACTGGAGAAGGACATGGCAACCCTCTCCAGTGTTCTTGCCTGGAGAATCCCAGGGACAGAGGAGCCTGGTAGGAGGCCATCTATGGGGTCGCACAGAGTCAGACATGACTGAAGTGACTTGGCATCAGCAGAAGTTGAGGAGGGGATACATAAACTTTGCATTTAGTAGATGGAACCCCTATCACGTATGGTTCAGGATCTTGAATCCACTGTATAGGTGGGTATTCCTAAGGGCTCTGTGCTGAGTTACCCGTCATCATGTCACAAAGGTTTAGAGATCATGACGGTATATAAATGTGATCCAAGATACTCAACAAAAGAAATATGTAAATAACAGAAGTATGAAAAAGCACAAGGCTGAAAAGATTTTGTTGGTATTTGGATATTCTCTCAGTCCAAAGAAGTATAAAATTGTAACAACAGTATTCAGTTTTGATCAGCACCTGTATCAGAGCAGAATATCTCAGGCATGTACTCAATAATGTACATGATCACAAAACCATCATGCATTTTAAAAAAAAGCAGAATTATGCTAAATACAATTTAATAAAATTCCTATTTATAGGACACAAACCTACAACAACACTATAGAAAGTATGTTTGAAATATCTCATATACAAAAGAAACTCAATGGAGTTTCAAAATAATCTTTAAAATCCACATGACATAATCAATACTTATTTGTGAAACTGAAAGAGCCTTTTCTAAACATCGTTATTAATTTAACACTAATCAACCAGGATAGTGGAAATATTGAATACCATTTTCTCTAAAGAAAATAATAACTCAAAAGTGTTATAAAGAAATAATTAGAGAATATATAGCCAAAGCCAAAGTATTAACACATGTCTCTGGCAGTTAATTATAAAAAGAGTTTAAATTTTTTAAAGTATAACAAATTGTCAGCTTCTCATATTTATATTATATTGTGATTTCTTTGTTAATTTTAAATAAATATATGACAGTCATCCTTATTTTGTATCCTTGCTTTAAAAAGGACTCTCAAAAGTATTCTTACATCCCATAAAACCTAGATCTACTCCTGTCTATGAGGCAGATACAACTGCATCATTACTGAGACTGAAACTCAGAAAAATAAAGCACCCTGCCCTAACTGACCAGGAAATGAATGTTTAGCCTGGAGTTTGATTCCAAGATTATCATTTTTAAGTCCATGCTAATGCAAAGTGACCAGCCTTCAAAATCCTTCTCAGCTAAGGTGAGAGAGGCAATAGATCTCTAACGGAAAGAAAGTGACACAGGTAAGGTCTATCGCCCGAAACCCTCAACCAGCTACCTACCACCACCGAAGGTTCCTGAGGTAGGTACATTAAAGGACACTCCAGGCAAAGAAATGCTTTCTATGGGGAATTTTATTGATTTGAATAAGTCACAGCATGTGGAAGCCCTTCTAGATGATGTGTACCAAGTCAAACTTTGAAAAGCACGTAAAACTTAAAAAAAATAATACAAATTAAAGTTGTTTTTTGTTTTTTGGTTTTTGGTTTTTTTTTCCCTAAATGCCTCTACAGTGTTAAGAATGAATGAGGGACTTTACTGGCAATACAGTAGTTAGGACTCTTCCACTGCAGTAGGTACAGGTTCAGTCCCTGGAACTAGAATCACACATGCCACATGATGTGGCCAAAAATTTTAAAAAATAAAAGAAAAAAAAGAATGGATGAAACTTTTAATTCGCACTCAAATTTGCTTCATGTTTTATTAAGTGGAGTGTATTTTGAACTCAAAGAGAATTTACTGAATCATAGCCTGTGATGTATTCTGCTCACTTCTCTTAAAGTAATGTGTACCATGATCTACTAATATCCTAATTGCTTTAATTAAGCAGTAAATGATATTCTGGCATTGCATCTTAATTATATATACAAAATGGTAGACTTATTTTGCATGTATAAACTAATAAGTTAAAGCAAATGCAGATTTTATTCCACACATACAGACTTTTTATTTTCTCTCTAAAACTTCTAGGAACATTATTTAAATAAAATTAATATTCAAACAGGTTTTTAATTAAAAATGAATATAGACTAAAGTTTCTTTGTATCTTAAATATAATGAAAAGTACAATTTTCATATTTCAGTGGTATTATCTAAAACAGTAGAAGTTCTACTGCTTCTAACTTGTAAACTTAAAAATGTCTGAGGCAAAGGGCAGAATACTGGATTTGAAACTAGAAATTCTGGGCTCATATATAATCCTTCATAGATTTATCTTACAATTGCAAGCCCTTAACCTTTCTAAATTTTACATCCACCAGTTATAAAATGGACATAGTGAGTCTATATTAATGTTGACACTTGAACTATTGTGAGAATCTTACAATGTGATATGAGAACATAATGTACACTTATTTCTAGGCCATCTTTGAGCTGCTTTATGCAGAAACATACACTAACCTTTCTGGGTTAGCGAACAAAGCAAACACCAGAAAGGGAATTACATCCTTGACACATTCTATCAAAATTATACAGGGAGGAAATGAATGTGCAAACAAAAGAAGAATGATAAATACTTCCTCAGAAAACATTAAGTCCTCCTCTCTTCTCATTTGCCAAGGAATCGTTAAATTCCAACCATTTTCTTGCACAAAATTGAGTTTTATTTGTCAGAAATTAACTTTTCAAAATGTTTTACTGTTGGAAATGAACATTATTCTACTTCTTTCCTTTTCCTCAAGTGGTTCTTGTCCTAAATATGTAACAGTAAAGTGAGAAACATACATTCTTTTGCTTTTCATTCTGTTTCAAAAGATGTGTGTCCTGCCATTAGGGAAAATAGCATTTTGATTGTTCAGAGAGGAACCAGCTAGTCTTCCCTCAAACAAAAAGTCTTCCAAAACCACTCCAAGACCGTGTAGAGCTTCTCACACATATTTCACAGGATATTATTTTGAATACTCTATCAGTCCAACACAACACTTCTCTGTGGCTCAGCTTCACCTGGGAAGATATAGTCTTTATTTCATTGATCAACGATTCTCTTAATAGAGAACAGCAACCAACTGAAACCAATTGAGAACTGAAGCAGATGTTTGATTAGTAGACAGGAGCTCTACAACAATTATTGCAAATGTATTACATATGTTTAAAAAACTTAATTAAAGCTACTGAAGGAAAGAAAAAGCACCCAAATCAAATTTAATATGACAGAAACTACAATGTCTAGTATGCTGGTATAAAGAATACACTGGGTAGCATTAATGCATTAATGGCAGATCAAACACTGTAGGAAAATGATAACTCACGTTGAAAACATGACAATACAAAAGATCTAAAATGACAGGTAGAAAAGAAAATATGCAGTGAACTGTGGAACAATTTGAAATGATCTAACATACGGGTTAGGTTCCAAATTGGGAAAGGAGTAAGTCAAGACTGTATATTGTCACCCTGCTTATTTAACTTATATGCAGAGTACATCGTGTGAAATGCCGGGATGGATGAAGCACAAGCTAGAATCAAGATTGCAGGGAGAAATATTAATAGCCTCAGATAGGCAGAAGACATCACCCTTATGGCAGAAAATGAACTAAAGAGCTTCTTGATGAAAGTGAAAGAAGAGAGTGAAAAAGTTGGCTTAAAACTCATTATTCAAAAAACTAAGATCATGGCATCTGATCCCATCACTTCATGGCAAATAGATGGGGAAACAATGGAAACAGTGTCAGACTTTATTTTGCGGGGGCTCCAAAATCACTGCAGATGGTGACTGCAGCCATGAAATAAAGAGATGCTTACTCCTTGGAAGAAAATCTATGACAAACCTAGATAGCACATTAAAAATCAGAGATATTACTTAACCAACAAAGGTCTGTCTAGTCAAAACTATGATTTTCCCAGTAGTCATGTATAGATGTGAGTTGAACCATAAAGAAAGCTGAGTGTCAAGGAATTGATGCTTTTGAACTGTGGTGTTGGAGAAGACTCTTGGAAGTCCCTTGGACTGCAAGGAGATCCAACCAATCCTTCCTAAGGACTAATGCTGAAGCTGAGACTCCAATTCTTTGGTCACCTCATGTGAAGTACTGACTCCTTGGAAAAGATTGCTGGGAAAAGATGCTGGGGAAGATTGAAGGCAGGAGGAAAAGGGGATGACAGATGATGAGATGATTGGATGGCATCACCATCTCAATGGACATGAGCTTGAGCAAGCTCCGTGAGAAGGTGTAGGACAAGGAAGCCTGACATACTACAGTACATGGGGTCACAAAATGTCAAACACGACTGAGCTATTGAACTGAACGTATGGGTAACTGAGGTTCTTAAAGGGAGGAAAAGAGAGACTTAAGTTGTGAAAAAGTTATGAACAAAACCATGAAGCCACATGGAAGGCAAGGCTGAACTTGGAAACTGATGAGGTGTAACTAAGAAGGAGGGAATATGTGGAAGAAAACTGTGACGTTTGCTGAATAACATCTTAATCAGACTACAATCACAAGTATAACTCAAGAGTTATATTGAATGGAATGATGGGAATATAACAAAACACCCAATAATGTAAACGATGAAATGGATTAGAGGATAGATAGAAGTTCACATAGACCTTGTTTGGTTCTTTGTATACTTAGAGTTTGATTCTTTTTCTTTCTCAATACCTCATGAAGATTTCTCTGCAAATTAGACTTTTGAGCTCTGGGATAAAATAACCCAGATAAAATATAACATGAGAAAAAATTATCCCCAGGAATATTCATATTGTGATCCCAGATTATTATCTAAACTTCTGACTGACACTAATGATTCCCCCTGGTTATGTGAAACCTGATATTACTAATCACTCACATAAAAATGTATCATTTAAATGTTTTTTCCAAATATTATACCTAAATCAGCTGTTACAGTTAGAGAGCTTTTCTATCTTTAAATATTTATAAGGACCTTAGAAGAATAAAAAGATTCACAGTTAGCATTTGTCTGTAAAAAAAAAAAAAAAATCAATTTTTAGAAGTCTAGTGGACTTCTAACTGAATCATAATGTCTATAATTTGCTGAGCATTTTAGGCCATGAATGTATTTAATATGCAATTCTGATAATCTAGCCAAAAATGGGCAGAATTCTTTTTAACAATACAGACAAGTAAATCAAAGAAACTGCTGAGTATATTTTCCTAAGTATATATAATCCTCAATGCTATATCATTGACTATACAAAACAGTGTGCTTTAATGTTTTTATATTTACACAAAAATTCCACTTTTATAATATGAATATATTTGTCTTATATATAAATTTATAAATATTATTTATATTAGGATTTCAATGAATTATTATAATGCTCTTGGAAAGAATGTTCAATTGCCAACCATAATTCGTTGACACAGCGATAATCAAGTAATTTAAAACATATTCCTTCAGGGTTCTTTCTGTCAAACATACAGACATATTTAAAAAGATATCATAGATACCTTTTCTAGGTCAGAGATTATAAATGGTATAATCCTTTTTAGTGATTATGTACTATTTTTATATTATTATAATATCAGTGGAGAGCTGAATTGTTTTGATTTCAACATCATAAACAGTGCTTAAATGAACATTATAAATGGATATTTTCTCATCCATTCTATTATTTATATGCATAACTGTCATCTATAGCATTGTCCATGAACTTTTTAAGTGATCAACTAATTTTGGTAGTTTGACTTGAATTCCCCTCATGCCAACAGACTCCCAAAGATAAGCCTCAACAATATGCAGGTTGGTATAAAGTGAGAAAATTTAAGAAACTGTTGGTCAAAATCATCCTATGAATAGGTGATGATAATATATACTAAAGCAGTGACCACAAAATGGACAAGAGGGGAAATCAAAACAGCATTTTTGACATGCAGTAAGATTTTCTAGGCTAAAATTTCCTTGAGACAGGGTCTTTGGCTCTCCCTTCTTTATTTCTAGAGCTTCTTATAGTAACTGGACTTCCCTGGTGGCGCAGATGGTACAACATCTGCCTACAGTGGGGGAGACCCAGGTTCTACCTCTGGGTCGGGAAGATCCCCTGGAGAAGGAAATGGCAACCACTCCAGCACTCTTGCCTGGAAAATCCCATGGATGGAGGAGCATGGTAGGCTACAGTGCATGGGGTCACAAAGAGTTGGACATGACTGAGCAACTTCACTTCAGTTCACTATAGTAACTGGAACATACTAAGGAATCAAAAAATGAAAAAAGAAAAGTGGGATAAAATGAATGAAAAGAGTATTTATTGGGGTAATGGGTGCCCAAATTGTGTCCATACTGAGTGAGAGTAAGAAAATGAAGAAGTCTGTTTTTGTCTGTTTGGGTTGTGAAAATGGGAGGATCAATACTCACATTGCTATTTCTACTTGAATGTCATTGTTTTACATCATTATATGCATGGAAGCACCTTTTAAGACTCTTTCTCTGTTCATCAAATCATTCCCTTAGAGAACACAATTTTTTTTTTCTATTCCAAATGATCTTAAACATTTGCTGTTAATTTCTATTCTGTGCTATAGGGCTCAATTTTATTTCCTCCACTTTAAAGTGATGTCATTGACAAGTACCTTGTTTGTTTGTTTGTTTGTTTTTCCCCACACTTAAATCTCCCAAGCTGCCTAGTGTAACTTCTTGAATATTATATTTTACAACTTGTAAATAAAAGGAAAATATGTAACTATATCCTACATATTACCAAAGTTACTACTGATATTTGTTATTTCTTTCTAAAGGAGGCTAGTTTATTTACTTGTATTTTTATTATTGTATTTTGTTAGCCAGGGAACTATTGTTCCCCAACACTCACCTGCTGTTTGATTTATGGCATACTGAGTCACACCAAGACTTCCCACAATCTGTGCTCAGGCACCCCTGTAATCGACTCACCAATCAATCTTCTTTAGAAGCTAGAGGATTTGTAATAATAAAATGTGTGAGAGCAAAGGCAGGGAATAAAAATATGTATAAAAGAAAGACATTCTGTGTATTTTCAATGTTTCTTGTTACAATGCATGCAGTTCCCAATGCAGTTTTTAAAGTCATCCTGAAGACTTTGCATATTTTACTATGAGCTAATGTATATTAATAACTTTTCCTTAAATCAAAGACATGGAAGGTTATATACTGACTGCAGTGTAGTACAGATCTTATATAGATAATTGATATCATTTTAAAATAATGTAATTTTCTTGCTAATTATTTGGCAATTATTTTGGATTCTGGTGAAATAAAACATTAAAAAGAAGTCCATTGTAACTATGAAGTACTCTCACAAAGAGCCCAAAATCCTGATTTATGGATATAAATGTGGGCTCTGCAATCAGAATAAAATTTTTAGACTCTTTGCTCTGTATTTTATTAGGTGTAGGATCACATGTCAGTTTTCAGACATCTGTTAATACAGACAATGATATTAATTAAGAGTGTAGCTGTAGATTTAAAAAATATAGTGGGTGATGTTCTTCTACTTCCTGGCATGTAGAAAGTGATGAATAATTTGTTTTTTTCTATCTATCAGTGGAACTGAGTTAATGGTGCTTGCCATAGTCTATAATACATTTCCCATTGTACAGATAATGCATCTTCTATATACTTTCTCACTATTGACCTATTGGAGTATTTATTAATTCTGGAGCTACTATACCTCAGGTGTGATCTTTATTAAATGACTTACATTACTGAACTGTAGCTATTTTTTTCAGAATCTCCTAATAGTAGGATAGAACAGGAAAGGCGGGTGGGGTGGGGGGGGGGGCGGTGGGCAGTGGAAGAAGGAAGGAAGAAAGAAAAGGAAAGAGAAGAAAGAAATAAGAGACCATTGCCAGTTTCTTCTCATGAGAGGAAATACCTTTCTTCAGAAAAATGTTCAATGAATATGGATTCACATAGAAATAACGTCTTCTAGGCCTGCCTGACTTGAGTGGGCTGAAAAGAAAAATAAATCTGAAGGGAAGGATGATTAGCAAGAGAGTAAACAGAGTGCACTGGAATTCTCTGTGGAAATACATAGCCAAGGGATATTTAAGAATGGGGATAATTTTATGTTGCATTTTTATTGCTATGGTTTATATTTTCTCTCAAAACTAAAATTATTCTAGAAAAAAACCTGTGCCTAGTATTTTTAACATAGCTTGGAGATGGAGATGTGTTTCACATGTGGCTAAACATGAGGCATAGAGCAGGCTCTAGGCATTATTGGAAATATAACTAAGACAGGAACAAGAGAAAGCAGTAAGAGCAGTGGGTCTTGGAAACGAGAATTTCAGCCACTAGTAGGGGTTGCCCAGGAGCCTCTGTGGTAAAGAATCCGCCTGCAAAGCAGGAGATGTAGGAAACACAAGTTCAACCCCTAGGTCGGGAAGATCCCCTGGAGGAAGAAATGCAATCCACTCCAGTATTCTTGACTGGAAAACTCCATGGGAAGAGGAGGCTGGCAGGCTACAGTAGATGGGGTCACAAAGAGGTGGACACAGCTTAGTGACTAAGCATGCACAGAAATCTTTAATGGGCTTCCCTGATGGTTCAGTGGTAAAGAATTTGCCTACCAATGCAGGAGATATGGGAGATTCAGATTCCATCCCTGGGTTGGGAAGATCCCCTGGGGAAAGAAATGACAACCCACTCCAGTATTCTTGCTTGGAAAATCCCATGGACAGAGGAGCCTTATGGGCTAGAGTCCATGGGGTCACAAAAGAGTCAGACATGAAGAAATAATGGCAAGATATCTGATATGGGTATCAGAGTTTTCACAGGACACAGATGGAGTTCGAGTCAATTTAATTAAATTGAATAATTCAATATAGAGACAACAAAAATCCATCTTATATGGGTGTCAGAGTTTTCACAGGACGTAGATGAAATTCAAATGAATTTTATTTACATAGAATTATTTAATATCCAGGCAACATCAACTCATATATCTTAACTGTATATGAATTTTAGGATATTATACTCTTCAGAAGCACTTTTTAAATTTAATCACATGTGTTATTGGGGCCTCCCCCATGGCCCAGATGGTAAAGAATCTGCTTGCAATGCAGGAGACCTCGGTTTGATTCCCCAGGGGAAGACCTCCTAGAGGAGGGCATGGCAACCCACTCCAGGATTCTTGCCTGGAGATTCCCCATGGACAGAGGACCCTGGTGGGCTATAGTCGATGGGGTCACAAAATGTTAGGCACGACTGAACTAGCACACAATATTATCTATCTACATAGCACAGAATGCATTATTGACAATATTTATTATCAATCTTTCTGTTCAGTTCAGTTCAGTGGCTCAGTCATGTATCTTTCCGTAGATATATAGTATTGTGAGTTTAGTTGTGTCCAACTGTTTGTAACCTCATGGACTGTAGCCCACCAGGCCCCTCTGTCCGTGGAAATTTCCAGGCAAGAATCCTGGAGTAGGTTGCCATTTCCATCTCCAAGATAGATAATTTAATTGTAGTAAATATCATGCATGTTCTTCTGAGTATGCTCAAAGAATCTTTCATTGCTGCTCATTGGTTTTCTTCTTCTAGAAAGGTATTTCACATCTTCTCAGTAATAATTGCATTTAGACAATTTGGAAGATACAGCCACCCCCCGCCAGAGGCAACATAACTTTTATAATACTAGAACTGGATGATATCATGTATAGTTTTTTAAGAGTTAATATTTCTTCAGTTCAATTATATGCTTGTAGTATGAACAGTCATATTTAGACAACCAATTTGTCTCCTGTGTATGTTTCTTTGATAGGTGTATCAATAGATACTGCCAAAAGCAGAGCTAAGCCTTCAGATATTGAAGTACTAGTCAGTTAAAACAATAAATAAAAATGAAAACAAAAGTGAAGACTTTTATCACTTCCTGCTATAAGATAGCGAAGTGAAAGTGAAGTTGCTCAGTCGTGTCCAACCCTTTGCGACCCCATGGACTATAGTCTATCAGGCTCCTCCGTCCATGGGATTTTCCAGGCAAGAGTGCTGGAGTGGATTGCCATTTCCTTCTTCAGGGGATCTTCCTGACCCAGGGATCAAACCCGGGTCTCCCGCATTGCAGGCAGACCTGCTATAAGATAAATAAGAGATTAAAACTAGAGAAAGGAATGACTCCTCCACTGTTTCATGTTTTCCCAAAAAACTGCACCAACTGAGCGGCATCACGGAGTATGGTGGATCAGAACAGACATGAAGAGCCTCTCACATGAAAGTCCTCTCAAATAAAAGGTTTCTGACACATTATGGGCCAGGAACCAGGGAGGGAGTAGAGGGGAAGGGGGGCTAGGAATGAAAAACTACATGGTACTGAGTCTAAGTAGAGCCAAGTGTCTCCAAGCTTCTCCACATAAGGAGATCTCCTAATGGAGGCACCGAGGCTAGGAGTGTATGTAGAGGTGCTTAAGAATGTAAATGGACAGGGGGACCTGAGTAACTGCAGTAACTGGTAGATATCATGTGTATTGTGGGACAGCTTTTTCCCACAAGGCTTTGCCAGGTAAAGCCTCTGTCATTGCCTATAATCAGGTCTGAGGGATCACACATAGACCCCAGTCCAGGCTATGCAATACCTGACTAGGATGCTGGGCTTCTTACCTACCTTTATCTAGAATCTGACGCTGTCCACAAGTGATAGAACCATAGTTGGGATACCTGATCTCATGAGAAAATAAATTCCACTGAGTGACTAAACAAGTCTCAAGTGGCTACACAAAATTACACACTATGGAACTTTCTGTTATTGTTCAGTCACTCAGTTGCATCCAACTCTTTGCAACCCCGTGGAATGCAACACACCAGTCTTCCCTGTCCCTCACCATCTCCAGGAGTTTACTCAAACTCACACGCATTGAGTTGGTGATGTGATTCCACCATCTCATCCTCTGTCTTCTCCTTCTCCTCCTGCCTTCAATCTTTTCTAGCATCAGGGTCTTTAACAAAAAGTAGGCTCTTCACATCAGGTGGCCAAAGTACTGGGAGTTTCAGCTTTAGCATCAGTCCTTCCAAGGAATATTCAGGACTGATTTCCTTTAGATTTGACTGGTTTCTTTCCTTGCAGTCCAAGGGACTCTCAAGTTTTCTCCAACATCACAGTTCAAAAGCATTAATTCTTTGATGCTCAGCTTTCCTTACGGTCCAACTCTCACATACGTACATTACTACTGGAAGAACAATAGCTTTGACTATACGGACCTTCATTGGCAAAGTCTCTGATTGTTAATATGCTGTCTAGAATTGTCATAGCTTTTTCTATGACATATAGTTATGTCATAACAATATGTTTATGTCATAGCTTTTGCTCCTTTCCAAGGAGCGAGAGTCTTTTAATTTCATGGCTGGAGTCACCATGTGCAGTGATTTGGGAGACTACTAATATCACATAAAAAGTTCTATTTTCCCCACTCATGGACTAAATAAGCAGAAGTAGATGGTTACCAAAAAGAAAGAGAATGAAATGAAGTAATTATTGAGGAACTGAACAAAAGAAAGTTCTAATGGCATCATGCAAAGATGGGCTCGATAAAGGACAGAAATGGTATGGACCTAACAGAAGCAGAAGATATTAAGAAGAGGTGGCAAGACTACACAGAAGAACTATACAAAAAAGATCTTCAAGTCCAAGATAATCATGATGGTGTGAACACTCATCTAGAGCCAGACATCCTGGAATGTGAAGTTAAGTGGGCCTTAGAAAGCATCACTATGAACAAAGCTAGTGGAGGTGATGGAATTCCAGTTGAGCTATTTCAAATCCTGAAAGATGATGCTGTGAAAGTGTTGCACTCAATATGCCAGCAAATCTGGAAAACTCAGCAGTGGCCACAGGACTGGAAAATGTCCGTTTTCATTCGAATCCCAAAGAAAGGTAATGCCAAATAATGCTCAAACTACCACACAATTGCACTAATCTCACACACTAGTAAAGTAATGCTCAAAATTCTCCAAGCCAGGCTTCAGCAATACGTGAACTGTGGACTTCCAGATGTTCAAGTTGGTTTTAGAAAAGGCAGAGGAACCAGAGATCAAATTGCCAACATCTGCTGAATGATGGAAAAAGCAAGATAGTTCCAGAAAAACATTTATTTCTGCTTTATTGACTATGCCAAAGCCTTTGACTGTGTGGATCACAAGAAACTGTGGAAAATTCTGAGAGAGATGGGAATACCAGACCACCTGACCTGCCTCTTGAGAAACCTATATGCAGGTCAGGAAGCAACAGTTAGAACTGGACATGGAACAACAGACTGGTTCCAAATAGGAAAAGGAGTACGTCAAGGCTGTATATTGTCACCCTGCTTATTTAACTTCTATGCAGAGTACATCATGAGAAACGCTGGGCTGGAAGAAGCACAAGCTGGAATCAAGATTGCCGGGAGAAATATCAAAAACCTCAGATATGCAGATAACACCACCCTTATGGCAGAAAGTGAAGAGGAGCTAAAAAGCCTCTTGATGAAAGTGAAAGAGGAGAGTGAAAAAGTTGGCTAAAAGCTCAACATTCAGAAAACAAAGATCATGGCATCCAGTCCCATCATTTCATGGGAAATAGATGGGGAAAGAGTGTCAGACTTTACTTTTTAGGCTCCAAAATCACTGCAGATGGTGACTGCAGCCATGAAATCAAAGACGCTTACTCCTTGGAAGAAAAATTATGACAAACCTAGATAGCATATTCAAAAGCAGAGACATTATTTTGCCAACAAAGGTCCGTCTAGTAAAGGCTATGGTTTTTCCCGTGGTGATGTATAAATGTGAGAGTTGGACTGTGAAGAAGGCCGAGTGCCGAAGAATTGATGCTTTTGAACTGTGGTGTTGGAGAACTCTTGAGAGTCCCTTGGACTGCAAGGAGATCCAACCAGTCCATTCTGAAGGAGATCAGCCCTGGGATTTCTTTAGAGGGAATGATGCTAAAGCTGAAACTCCAGTACTTTGGCCATGCGAAGAGTTGACTCATTGGAAAAGGCTTTGATGCTGGGCGGAATTGGGGGCAGGAGGAGAAGGGGACAACAGAGGATGAGATGGTTGGATGGCATCATTGACTTGATGGACGTGTGTCTGAGTGAACTCCAGGAGATGGTGATGGACAGGGAGGCCTGGCATGCCGCGATTCATGGGGTCGCAAAGAGTCGGACATGACTGAGCGACTGAACTGAACTGAAATAAACTGAATGGCATCAGAGAACCTGGTCTATGTACTCGATGGCTGGATGAATCCTTGTATTTCATCTTTATGAGTATTTCTTGGTGATATAATATGTACCATCCTACTTTGAAGTAGCTAAAATGCATCTGTTGCTTTAAACCAATAGCCCTAGCAAACACAAGTAGATACATAAAGAGAAAACTGAAACAGTAATACCCTCTTTGAAATTCTTGAAACATATATAACCATTTCTTGAAAACTTTGCCGGGAACTCACTCTTGGACAAAACCATTTACTATATAAATACATCAAATCTATATGTTTTACTTTTTTAAACTCAAGTATGTTTCCTGAAACTTTTGTCCTTTTTGTTTCAGCACTCTGCTTTGATAGGGAAACAATAGTTGGGGAAACAATGAGAACAGTGACAGACTTTATTTTCTTGTGCTCCAAGATCACTGCAGGTGGTGACTGCAGCCATGAAATTAAAAGACTCTTGCTCCTTGGAAGAAAAACTATGACCAACCTAGACAGTATATTAAAAAGCAGAGATGTTACTTTACTGACGAAGGTCCGTATAGTCAAAGTTATGGTTTTTCCAGTAGTCATGTATGGATGTGAGAGTCATGTATGGACCATAAAAAAAGCTGAGCACCAAAGAACTGATGCTTTTGAACTGTGTTGTTGGAGAAGACTGTTCAGAGTCCTGTGGACTGCAAGGGGATCAAACCAGTCAATCCTAAAGGAAATCAGGCCTGAATATGCATTGGAAGGACTGATGTTCAAGCCCCAAAACTTTGGCCAACTGATGTGAATAACTGACTCATTGGAAAAGACCCTGATGCTGGAAAAGATTGACAGCAAAAGGGGAAGGGGTTGACAGAGGATGAGATGGCTGGATGGTATCACTGACTTGATGGACATGGGTTTGAGCAAGCTCCAGGAGTTGTTGATGGACAGGGATGCCTGGTGTGCTGCATTCCATGGGGTCACAAAGAGACAGACACAACTGAGCAACTAAACTGATTCTGCTTTGCGGAAAATCAATTCATATATACATATATCTCTCTCTGTGTGTGTATTTCTTTTCCATTTGGTGTCTGTTTGACAGTCTCAAAACAGCTAGGTTTAATAGGATTTTGTTAATTCACTTTGGATCCTGACTATAGCAGTTTACCATGCCAGTGAAGAAAATTTTAAATGTTTGTGTCTTTCTTCTCCTCCCAGATATATTTCATAAATTCACAATATAATTAAATGAGTATAATCATTCTAGAAGGGTAAAGAAGCAAAGAATATGAATTGAAAAAAGTAGCCTGCTCATAAGGCTGACTATAGATTGCATGTAGTCACTGGGAATCTCCTTAGATGAATGAATGGGTAAACAACCTCACTGGTGGAGAAAGTGGATAATGTGTAGATTTATTTAAAGAATATTAAAACTGGAGATCCCTAGTTTGGTTAATGAAATAGTACTGTCTGAAAGAGGGGCTGCTAACACTCTCATGATTTCATCACTAGTGCTATACACCTTGAGAACTGCCAATGTATAAGAAATGAAGCAACTCAGCATGGTTTGGGAGGGATACTTTTATCTGAGCCTATTAGAATCTTGGGCTTTCCTGGTAACTCAGCTGTTAAAGAATCTACCTGCAATTCAGGAGACCCCGGTTTGATTCCTAGATCAGGAAGGTCCACTGGAGAAGGCATAGGCTACCCACTCCAGTGTTCTTCCTACCCACTCTAGTATTCTTGGGCTTCCATGGTGGCTCAGACAATAAAGAATCTGCCTGCAAAGTAGGAGACATGGGTTTGACCCCTAGATTGTTAAAATCCCCTGGAGGATGGCATGGCAAGCCACTCCAGTATTCTCGCCAGGAGAATCCCCATGGAAAAAGCAGCCTGGTGGGCTGCAATCCATGGGGTTGCAAAAAGTCAGAAAAGACTGAGCAACTAAGCATAGCACATTAGAATCTTAATTTAAAAAAAAAAACCTTAAGAACTTGCAATCTACCATCACAGAATTGAGGGAGAAAGTGCCTCTTGAGTCTATATAAGATCAATCTTAAAAACAACACCCTATACTGGTAAGAAACAATGGCAGCAATCTACTAACTAGACCCAAGAATGTCCTCTTCTTTTTTTTAAACATTTTATTTTGACATAATTGTAGACACTGGAGAAGGAAATAGCAACTCACTCCAGTATTCTTGCCTGGGGAAATCCCAAGGACAGAGGAGCTTGGCAAGTCTACAGTCCGTGGGGTCAGAGAGAGTCAGACACAACTCAGTGACCAAACAGCAATTACCAATGCACAAGAAGTAGGGAGGATTGTACCAGAGCCCACTGAGCCTCTCACCCATATTTCTCGTGGTGATATCTTATATAGCTATAGCCCAGTACCAATGCCAGCAGCATGAAGGTGTCCTCAGTACAATGCTGTGAAGTAGACTAGGCTCCTTATTCAGTTTTTAGAGTTCTTTTAAACATATTCTTCTCTGTGTGTGCACAAATGTGTACATAGTTCTGAACAACTTCATTATACATATGAACTCTGCCAACACAACAGGGGAAATCCCTCACACCAGCCCTTTATATGTCCAAGTCTAAGCCTAGTCCCTGTCTCCTGACAACAGCTACTGTGTTCTCTACTATAGCTTCCAGAATGTTCCAGAATGCCATATACATGAAAATGTGGTATTTAAACTTCAGAAACTGAGATATACATCAATATTAATATTCTAGAATTCCACCTAAATTATTATTTGCATTGTGTATTTTGGGTGTTGAGTAGAATTTCATGATATGAATATGGCACAGTCATTTAAACATTTACCCAATGAAGGATATTCAAATGTTTCCAGTTTGGAATTGCTAAAAACGTGTGGTATGAAGACTCATGTACAGGTTTTTTTTTTTTTTTTTTATTGAAGGACAATTGCTTTACAGTATTTTGCTGTTTTCTGTCAAATCTAAACATGAATCAGCCATAGGTATACATATATCCTCTCCCTTTTTGAACTTTTAATGTGAATGCAGGTTTTTATTTCTCTGGTATGAGTACCCAAGAATATTACTGTTGAGTTGTCTAGTTGGTACATGTATTGTATATGAAATTGCTGAATTATTTTTTAGAGTTGCCTGTACCATTTTGTATTATTACTGGAAATGCATGAATGATACAGGTCATCCATTTTCTCATCAGCATTTGGTTATGTCACATTTTTTAAAAAATAAATATTTGAATAAGTGTTCAATGATATTTCACATTGATTTTAATTTGCATATCACTAGTAGTAAGTGACAATATTTTCTTGTGCTTATTTGCCATCCATATCTCATTTTTGGTAAAATGAATACACATATCCTTCTCTGATTTTCTAATTGTATTTTTTTTTAAGCTTAGGTTTTGAGAGTTCTCTACATATTCTAGATAAAAGAGCTTTGTCAGATATGGAATTAGCAAATGTTTCATCTCAGTTTGTAGTCTTCTTTTCTCATCTTCTCTATAGGTATTTCACAGTGGTACCCCTTTAATAGAGAAGGGTTTTAGGTAATTAATTACAAGGAAAAAACCTAAAAGTAAATCTAGACGTATTTTCACACTGAGTTTGTGAAGCTGTTTATCTAGGCAGCAAAACCACTATTTAGTATATTACAGCATTGGAAAATACATGTCAATTTTCAAATAACTGATTTAAACATCACTAGAATACAACCCACTCATAAGCAGGAGGCTTCTATTTAAATGAACTAAATTGGAACAAAAGCTCTGGTTCTTTTATTTTCCTAAACACAAATATTTTGACTTTCACTCTTTGAGTCAATTCAAATGAGAAGAAATTAATATCCCAAATAACTACTCAAGTATTTTTTCTCCAAGTCAATATTGTGACAGTTGCATGTGATGTTCAAAGAGATGTATCTAAAAATGTCTATGGAAGTTAAGATTCAGTGATATTGTGCAAGGCTTGGTAAACAATATTTTTAAGTTACTTTTTCAATTTTTAACTTATTTTTAATAAGACTGAGTTTCTAGGATGGTAATAAAGAAAGGTGACATGTTAAGATATTATCCCTAAAATTGTTCTCCATTGTCTTTTCCTTGTGCTAATATTAAATTTTCTTACTTCTAGCATATATTTGATTGTAAGTTCACTTTAATTTTAGGATAGCAAATGTTCTCATATTGCTTTTCCCTTTTATAATATTATGTCATCTTAGATAAAATGATAAAGATTTATGTATATGATACATGACAATTTTTGGTGTTATGCCTCCTTTGATAAATTTTGGTTACATAAAATAAAAATAATGAAGCTAAATTGGCAGAAATCCTTTTTGGTCAAATCCAATTAATGACTATTACCATTTCTCAAACAGTCATAAAACTATTTTCTCTGTATTTATCACATTTATTTATTTAATATTTTGAAAAATGAAGAATGAGTTAGAGTTCAGAGGGAACATATAGTTTTCCAACTGTTTTCTTTCTGATGAGCTTGGAACTATGAAGAATGTATGTGCTGTGTGCATGCTCGTCTCTCCGTCACGTCCAGCTCTTTGCGACCCTATGGACTATAGCCTGCCAGGCTCCTCTATCCATGGGATTTTCCAGGCAAAAAGACTGGAGTGGGTTGCCATTTCCTCCTCCAGAGACCAAACCCAGGTCTTGTGTGTCTCCTCTCAGCTGGCAAAGAATCTGCCTGCAATGAAGGTGACCTTGCTTTGATTCCTGGTCAGGAAACTCCACTGGAGAAGGGATAAGCTACCCACTCCAGTGTTATTAGGCTTCCCTCACGGTTCAGATGGTAATACTTCTGCAATGCGGGTTCAATCCCTGATTTGGGAAGATCCCCTGAAAGAGGGCATGGCAATCCACTGAAGTATTTTTTTTTGTTTTTAAATTAATTAATTTATTTTAATTGGAGGCTAATTACTTACAGTTGCAGTGGTTTTTGACATACATTCGCATGAATCAGCCATGGGCATACATGCGCTCCCCATCCTGAACCCCCCTCCCATCTCCCTCCCCATCCCATCCCTCAGGGTCATCTCAGTGCACCGGCCCTGAGTGCCTTGTCTCATGCATCAGGCCTGGACTGGTGATCTACTTCACATATGGTTCTTGCCTAGAGAATCCCATGGACAGAGGAGGCTGGCTGACTGCAGTCCATGGGGTCGCAGAGTCGACACAACTGAGCAACTAAGCGCACATTGGCACCCAGATTCTTCATCACTGAGCCACCTGGGAAGCCTGAAGAATGTATACTTCAGTTTTTAGGCTTACATTTATTGACTATTTCTTTTCTGCCCAGTATTACGCTAAATAATTTGAATGTTTAAGATTAAGGTTTGAATTCTGACATCAGGGATATTGGTTTTTTAGGGAGATAATATGAATATAACCAATTTATCATTAACTAAATCAGTTTGTAATAAAATGTCAAATACCAATTGCCAGCTAAAAGTGCTACACTGATTTATGAGAGTATAGAAGAAAAATATGTACTGATGAAAAACTAAAGCTTAAACTGTGTCCTATAAAATTAGGAGAATTTGGCTCAGCAATTCATAGCAGAAGTATTTTAAAAATAACTAAGGAAATGCAAAAGAATTAGTTATAGCGAAAAAGTAACCGGGATGTGTTATTTTCCCATAAAAATTAATTTTATGGTGATATTAAATAACATGGTGCTTTCTATTTGCTTTTTCTTCAGATGTCAGTTTACTTGTAAATAATTTTTAAAGAGCCACGTGGATATATACCCATCATCACTTAGACTATCTATAATGAATAAAAACTTACCTTGTCCAAAAGTTTTAAAACCAAACAAATAGCATATAGTTAATGGAGGAAGATACTACCAATTTTAAAAAGCAGAGAAGATGCTTGCGTATATTTATCTCATTTTGGTTACATGACTTCTGAGTATATAAGGAAATCAAGAACTGGTAGCATATGAAAGTGGAATGCCCTGGATATGCACAGTCTATCAGAAAAGGGATTTTATTAAATTTATCTCTTTCATTCCGAGGTAGAAAATTACTCTGCTTTGCTGCCCTTGACAGGAGGATCAATAAATAACAGTTTAATGACATGAAGGCTTTAACAGTAAGACAAGAATTATGTGCCCTGTGTAGTTGAACTGTGGCCAGACTATTTCTCATCTACTGTGGGTACTCCTATTAGTTTCATCTGCTCTAAGTAGAACAAATGGAAGATTTGTATGCATTTATTCATACATAACTCAAACACATACTAATAAGCCTGTTTTAATTGGGCAGAAACTGCACTACTAAAAGATGTCAGTTTACTGCCACCATATATACAAACAACTTGGCACAAAGCATCAAGCATGGATTCAAAGTTATTTCTTACTCTCAAGAAGATTTTCTACATATCAACCTAGATTCTATTTTGCTTGCAAAACTTAGGTACCAGTTAAACTAATAAATATAGTCTAGGGAGACACAATTGGAGAAGGAAATGGCAACCTACTCCAGCATTCTTGCCTGGAGAATCCCAGAGACAGAGGAGCCTAGTGGGCTGCTGTCTATGGGGTCGCACAGAGTCGGACATAACTGAAGCGACTTAGCATAGCATAGCATAGCTTAGGGACACACAGGGAGAAGGCACGGAGTCAGGAAAGAAAATGGGGGGACAGATTTTGTGCTAAATGAATAAAGGTAAGATATCTTCATGATGAAAATGTCAATGATAATCATTAACATGTATTGAGTGTTTGCAATTGTCAAGTACTGGTTCTCCATTCCCTAGACTTTATGTTACTTTACACACAGACACACACACACACACACACATGAAATCGTATTATTGTGTTTCCTATGTATTAGACTTTATGGCTTCCCGGTGGCTTAGTGGTAAAGAATCCACCTGCCAAGCAGAAGCTGCTGGAGGTGTGGGAAGGTCCCCTGGAGGAGGAAATAGCTACCTGCTCCCTTATTCTTGCCTGAGAAATCCCATGGACAGAAGAGTCTGGCGGGCTACAGTCCACAGAGTCACCAAGAGTCAGACACGACGGAGCACGCAAACACGCAGACTTCATAAATCTTAATTCATAGACGTAAGTGACTCCTCACTATTTCTTTGCCAGACCTGAACTTTGAGCTTTGGGAATGTTTTGTGACACTCAGGGTTTCACCTCCTTGCTTCCCCACACAGCCGTTAGGACTCAGGTTTTGTTGTCTGCCTTGGGCACTATCAAGCATCAGGGAACAGTCTCCACTACTCCATCACCCTCCCCCCACCAAAGACTACTCCCTCCATTTCTGCCGGGGAGGACCCCCATTTCTCTCTTCCCTACAGCTTTTCTCTACAATGTTACACCATCAACATTTAATCTGTCGGTCTCTTCATAGTAGGTTCTCATAACTTAGGAGCAGTCAAAAGATCAGTAACCAACTTAAGAGACAAGGAGAGATTCGCTATCCATTTCGAAATCAAACGAGAAAAGAAGCCCCCCAAAAGCAAAACAAATAAAAGCAGGCAAAACAACAAAAACCTTGAAACAATTCAAATGTTCACAGGTTGTCACTTCCTAATTATCACATACTGCAATTCAAGTTAGTTTAATACCACAGATAGAGATTCTAACCAGAGCCACTTGGAGATGATAAAACACTGGCTTCATCTGCATAGACTGTGAAGACAGACCAGTGAGCTTCAGGTCCCAGCTCCACCACGTGCATGCTGTGTGACCCTGCACAAGTTGCCATGTCTCAGTTGCCCTATAAAAGGCTGATAATTACTGAGAAAACTGGTCCTGTTGGTTTCTCATGATCACTAAGTGAAAGGGGACTGACACCTATGAAGAGCTTTACAGCTATACCTGGAGCATAGGCAGTCGTCTAGAAAATGATTAGTCTCCTGTTCTGAGGAGAGTTCATCATCTTTGCTCTTGCAGCCTTTGACTACTGATGCATCCTAACTCCTACATTTGTGTTTGTCAGCCTTTGGGTGAGCAATCTGAGCTTCCCAGGTGGTGCCAGAGGTAAAGAATCCATCTGCCAATGCAGGAGATTCAACAGACACAGACACAGGTTTGAACTCTGGGTCAGGAAGATGCCCTGGAGGAGGAAATGCCAACCCAGTATTCTTGCCCAGAGAATCCAATGGAGAGAGGAGCCTGGCAGTGTTCAGTCCATAGGGTTGCAAAGAGTCAGACACAAATGAAGTGACTTAGCATGCAGCATGCACGCATATCAGTGGCTGGGGGAGCACAGATTTTGGAAAAATGTTGACTGTTATTTCAAATCCGTGTGACTTGGAATGAGACACTTAAACTTTCCACATCATAGTTTTCATTGGTAAAACTGGACATTTTAATACTTACTGGAGCTTCTGTGAGAGTAAGTGAGCTGCTGTTGGTGCTGCTGCTAAGTCGCTTCAGTCATGTCTGACTCTGTACGACCCCATAGATGGCAGCCCACCAGGAACCCCTGTCCCTGGGATTCTCCAGGCAAGAACACTGGAGTGGGTTGCCATTTCCTTCTCCAATGCATGAAAGTGAAAAGTGAAAGTGAAGTCACTCAGTCATGTCCGACTCTTCGTGATCCCATGGACTGAGGCCCACCAGGCTCCTCCATCCATGGGATTTTCCAGGCAAGAGTGCTGCAGTGCGGTGCCATTGCCTTCTCTGGCAAGTGAGCGAAAATAATTTAAAAAAACCATGAAGCCATACTACTATTATACTACTACTTATACAACATCAATGACAACCAACCTTTGCTAAGAACTAAATATATCCCAGTATTTTTGAGTAATTATTTTAAAAAACATTTTGTTTAACCCTCAGAACTCCTGGCTTAGGGAATCATTAACATTGATAACTTTAACATCAAAATTCTGAGCTGCAAAAAGCCATACCGCAAAAAGCTTAAATGGCTTGTATAAGGAACTACTTATTTACCAGGATTCAGAAAGTGAAGAGGAACTTAAAAGCCTTTTGATGAAAGTGAAAGAGGAGAGTGAAAAAGTTGGCTCAAAGCTCAACATTCAGAAAACGAATATCATGGCATCTGGTCCCATCACTTCATGGGAAATAGACGGGGAAACAGTGGAAATGGTGGCAGACTTTATTTTTGGGGGCTCCAAAATCACTGCAGATGGTGAATGCAGCCATGAAATTAAAAGATATTTACTCCTTGGAATGAAAGTTATGACCAACCCAGATAGCATATTGAAAAGCAAAGACATTACATTGCCTACAAAGGTCTGTGTAGTCAAGGCTATGGTTTTTCCAGTGGTCATGTCTGGATGTAAGAGTTGGACTGTGAGGAAAGCTGAGCACCGAAGAATTGATGCTTTTGATCTGTGGTGTTGGAGAAGACTCTTGAGTCCCTTGGACTGCAAGGAGATCCAACCAGTCCATCCTAAAGGAGATGGGTCCTGGGTGTTCTTTGGAAGGAATGATGCTAAAGCTGATACTCCAGTACTTTGGCCACCTCATGCGAAGAGTTTACTCATTTGAAAACACTTTGATGCTGTGAGAGATTGGGGGCAGGAGGAGAAGGGGACAACAGAGGATGAGATGGCTGGATGGCATCACCGACTCGATGGATGTGAGTTTGAGTGATGTCCGGGAGATGGTGATGGACAGGGAGGCCTGGCGTGCTGCAATTTATGGGGTCGCAAAGAGTCGGACACGACTGAGTGACTGAACTGAACTGAAATAACAAAATTCTGAATTCCATAGTGAAGTATTACATAGCTATATATTCAAGTATATATACATAGTTAATATCATTCAAGCTGGGGGGTCACTGTCATTTACATATTTTTGAAATTGGGAGACGCGTGTGGTTCTGTTGATACCTGTGTACCATGGCTTCTAGTTGCAGGATTACCACCAGGAACTAGTTTAACAAGACAATAGATTTATCAGAAGATACTTAAATGCTCTCACACTCATCAGTAGCATCACAGTTAGGTATGAGGCTGCTCCAACAATGAACTCCTGGCCCTTATTTTGGACACTGCTCTGCAGTTCACAGGGCTGATGCTGGGTATTATACAGTCAAGTCTATGATGCTACCGATGGTCCCAAAAGCCAGACTCTTGTGTGGATTTTCTGATGCTGCCTGCATATTGTTCTCTTCTGAGCTGGTGTCTTATATGGATCTAGTTGACTAGCAGATAAGACATATTGCTGCTGTCTCACATCACAGGAGAATAAGAAGCAAGTTACACCTCTGCCTGGAGAGACAGGATTCAATAGGCAAAATTCTCCACGTCTTGGAAAAGTTTGAAAAAAGTCTAGAGGCCAAGACCCATGATCAATTTACAGAGCATTTACAAAACTTCAAACCTGGTTGTTATTCTACTCCAGGACAATGTGTGGCATTAGTCTTCCCCTCTGTTTTAGGCCAGTTACATTTCTTTCCTAAGATTTACCTATGCCGCTGCCACTTACGAAAGATTACTGAATGAGTAAATTATCAAATAAATCTCTTCACAAAATGACTTGTGCCAACACATGTTTATAAGTTATTTCATACATTTTTTTTTTAAGTGAGGGATATTATTTTGGAAATAAGGCCTATTTCTGGTCGTATCATAACATCTACCACTATTGTCTATTCTTAAAGCCAGATGCCTGTATTACCCTCCTCACCAGAAATGAATGTCCTAGAACTGCCTAAATAACGTGTTTTCTGAATTACCATCATTCTAGATCATGCTATTAAAAAAAAAAAAAAACTGAGAGAGGCCAAACATCTTTTTTCTCTTTCCTAAAAAGTGATCACAAGGCTACGTCTCCTTCTCTCACAGAGGCATAGTCCTCCTTTCTTTTCCCCAGAACAAGAATTAATACTATGAATGTGGAGAAGCAACCACAAAACTAGTGATGGTGGCTTTCCTAGCCAAAAGTTGAGACCACTGAAGTAGTTTTAAACAGTAAGAATCTAGAAGATCTCCTGGAAGAGGGAATGGCCCCCAACTTCAGTATTTTGGACTAAAAATTCCATTAACAGCAGAGTCTGGTGGGCTACAAAGTTCACGGCACCACAAAGAGTAAGACATGAAAGAGCAACCAAGCGTGCGTGCACACACACGAGAATCTAGAAGGGGAAGATCTCCTCTCTTCTTACACTGAATAATCACTGTGTATGTCTTCTTTCAGTTTGACATTAAGACTTAAACTGTCAAATGCAAGACCCCCTACATGATAGAAATCAAATCTTGTGATTATCCCTGAAATGTTTTATTTACTTGTTAGCAAAGAATTATTCAAAGTTCTGCATCCAACATGTGATTCAATACTCATTTTAATAGGTCATCATGATGGAGAGTAAAAGGATTTTGATGAAAAGCAGTCAGAGGAATCATGCTTTTTAAGCTTCCTGAAGAGTTATTTTCTTGGTAAAATTATTAAAACAGTAACTAACTTTCAAACTAGTACACTGCAAACAGCCAACACTGCCACAGTCTGTTTCAATTGAATTCTATAAATTTTAGTGCACAGTCCATTGTATAGAAGTTACCACTGCAGCTTACATGAACCTTAACATCTCAATCACATTACACATTGTATCAGAAGGTATAAACAAAAGCAGAACAACTTTGGTGTCTATATTTTACTCTCTAGCCATGGGAAATCCCAGGACTGGTAGAGAGTTCAAGAACTTTTGCATATTTCTACTTCCAGTTAGGACTGATGTAAATATTTGAGACATGAAATTAATTTAGATATCTGAATTTAAGAATATTACTTTATTCCAATCACAATTCTAAGTCCTTTGCATATACACATTCACATATGTGTGTGTGTGTATATACGCACACACAGACACATATAAATTCCTTAAGGTTGGTATGACCTTAATTGTTTTCAAAATGAGAAAAACAAAACAAAAACTAATTCTAGGGCAAAAAAAGCTTAATTACAAAAATCTCCAAAGGGTACCTGGTAATTCATTATGAAGCATTTCATGCCTTTTACTAAATGGGTTTTTAATTATTTAGCAAAATTTTGGGGACAGGAACAAAATTTTGCAAAATATCTAAAGGAATGTACAAGTGTATAAAACTGATTCTTAAATCTTGGCCTTCATGACTAATGATGGACAGAGTATGTTGAGAAATAGACATCTGTCCAATGATGTCAGTACTATGCTCATAAGGGAGAAGTGATCAAATCTGACTAAGGTCACAGAGGTGGATCAAAGCTTCAAGAGTAGATAAATATTTCCTTGTCAGAAAAATGAGGGACGATGAAGAGGTTCTGAGGAGATGTCTCAGGAACTCTAATGTGTGAGACTGAGAAAATACAAATAAGACCCTAACTATGATTATAGCAGTGTGGGTTCTGAGGATTATATTAAAGAATTGGGGAGGAACTGGGAAATGTTGCTAGAGAGGCTGACTGAGGAGTGCTGGGGAAATATTTTAATTCTCTATTTTAAGCAATTCTTTAAACAATGAGGAAAAAGGCTAGATACCTTAGACATACTATTTTGACACTGACAGCATTTTAATAGTATATATTTAAAGAGCAAGCCTAATGTCCAATCTCTAGTAAAATGTTTTTATAGGGATTAAACTACTTTCATTTTATTATTAACCACATTAAGCCATTTCCATTTAATATTTTACTGTCCTACTCAATATGCTTTTTATTTTATGCATCACTTAGCTTTTCTTCAGCTTCAAAATTTACTCTTTCTAACTTCACGATTGTAAGTTTATGTGTGTGTGCACGCACACATGATGTCTACTGGTTGAGGATAAAAATACCACAGAACTCATATTTTTTATAATGAGAAGTTCAGGTCATTGTTTATTTTAAAGACAGACACCAATAATATGCATGATGATTGAGGTAAGTGTTTCTTCCAATGTGAGAAATATGCAAATTGCTTTCAGATGTCTTGGGAGTATTTCCATTTGAGGATGTGACTGGTGATGTAAGCAAGGTTCAATTCTGTAAAGAACAATATTGTATAGGAACCTGGAATGTTAGGTCCGTGAATCAAGGCAAATTGGAAGTGATCTAACAGGAGATGGCAGGAGTGAACATCAACATTTTAGGAATCAGCAAACTAAAATGGACTGGAATGGGTGAATTTAACTCAGATATCATCATATCTACTACTGTGGGCAAAAATCCCTTAGAAGAAATGGAGTAGCCATAATAGTCAACAAGAGAGTCTGAAATGCAGTACTTGGATGCAATCTCAAAAACGAAAGAATCTCTGTTTGTTTCCAAGGCAAACCATTCAATATCATGATAATCCAAGTCTATGCCCCGACCAGTATGCTGAAGAAGCTGAACTTGAATGGTTCTATGAGGAACAAGACCTTCTACAATTCACACCTAAAATAGATGTTCTTTCTTTATAGAGGACTGGAATGCAAAAGTAGGAAGTTAAGAAACACCTGGAGTAACAGGCAAATTTGACCGTGGAGTATAGAATGAAGCAGGGCAAAGGCTAATTTAATAGAGCTTTGCCAAGAGAACACACTGGTTATAGCAAACACCCTCTTCCAATAACACAAGAGGAGACTACATATGGACATCACCAGATGTTCAACACCAAAATCAAATTGATTATATTCTTTGCAGCCAAGGGTGGAGAAGCTCTATGCAGTCAGAAAACCACAAGACAAGGGGTTGATTGTGGCTCAGATCATGAACTTCTTATTGCCAAATTCAGACTGAAATTGAAGAAAGTGGGGAAAACCACTAGACCATTCAGGTATGACCTAAATCAAATCCCTTATGATTATACACTGGAAGTGAGAAATAGATTTAAGGGACTAGATTTGATCGACAGAGCGAATGATGAACTATGGATGGAGATTCATGATACTGTACAGGACGCAGAAATCAAGACCATCCCCAAGAAAAAGAAATGCAAAAAAGCAAAATGACTGTCTGAGGAGGCCTTACAAATAGCTGTGAAAAGAAAAGAAGCCAAAGCAAAGGAGAAAAGGAAAGATATATCTATTTAAATGCAGAGTTCCAAAGAACAGCAAGGAGAGATAAGAAAGCCTTCTTCAGTGATCAGTGCAAAGAAATAGAGGAAAACAATAGAATGGGAAACACGAGATCTCTTCAAGAAAATTAGATATACCAAGGGAACATTTCATGCAAAGATGGGCTCAATAAAGGAAAGAAATGATATGGAACTATAAGAAGCAGAAGATGTTAAGAAGAGGTGGCAGAAATATACAGAAGATCTATACAAAATAGATCTTCACAACCAAGATAATCACGATGGTGTGATCACTCACCTAGAGCCAGACATCCTGGAATGTGAAGTCAAGTGGGCCTTAGGAAGCATCACTACGAACAAAGCTGGTGGAGGTGATGGAATTCCAGTTGAGCTGTTTCAAATCCTGAAAGATGATGCTGTGAAAGTGCTGTACTCAATATGCCAGCAAATTTGGAAAACTCAGCAGTGGCCACAGGACTGGAAAAGGTCAGTTTTCATTCCAATCCCTATGAAAGGCAATGCCAAAGAATGCTCAAACTATTGCACAGTTGCACTCATCTCACACGCTAGTAAATAATGCTCAAAATTTTCCAAGTCAGGCTTCAACAATATGTGAACTATTAACTTCCAGATATTCAAGCTGGTTTTAGGAAAGGCAGAGAAACCAGAGACCAAACAGTAAACAACTATTGCATCATTTAAAAAGCAAGAGTTCCAGAAAAACATTTCTGCTTTACTGACTATGCCAAAACCTTTGACTGTGTGGATCACCACAAACTGGGAATTTCTGAAAGACATGGGAATATCAGACCATCTGACTTGCTTCCTGAGAAATCTGTATGCATATCAGGAAGCAACAGTTAGAACTGGACATGAAACAACAGACTGGTTCCAAATAGGGAAAGAAGTACGTCAAGGCTGTATATGGTCACCCTGCTTATTTAACTTATATGCAGAGTACATCATGAGAAATGCTGGGCTGGAGGAAGCACACACTGGAATCAAGATTGCCAGGAAAAATATCAGCAACCTCAGATATGCAGATGACACCACCTTTATGGCAGAAAGCGAAGAAGAAATAAAGAGCCTCTTGATGAAAGTGAAAAGGAGAGTAAAAAAGTTGGTTTAAAGCTCAACATTCAGAAAACTAAGATCATGGCATCTGGTTCCATCACTTCATTGCAAATAGATTGGACAAGAGTGGAAACAGTGGCAGACTTTAATTTTCGGGGACTCCAAAATAACTGCAGATGCTAATTGTAGCCATGAAATTAAAAGACACTTACTCCTTGGAAGGAAAATTATGACTGATCTAGATAGCATATTTTAAAGCAGCGACATTACTTTGCCAACAAATGTACATCTAGTCAAGGCTATGGTTTTTCCAGTTGTCATGCATGGATCTGAGAGTTGGACTATAAAGAAAGCTGAGCGCCGAAGAAGTGATGCTTTTGAACTGTGGTCTTTGAGAAGACTCTTGAGAGTCCCTTGGACTGCAAGGAGATGCAACCAGTCCCTCCAAAAGGAAATCAGTCTTGAATATCCATTGGTAGGACTGATGTTGAAGCTGAAACTCCAATACTTTGGCCACCTGATGTGAAGAGCTGAATCACTTGTAAAGACCCTGATGCTGGGAAAGATTAAAGTGTGGAGGAGAAGGGGATCACAGAGGATGAGATGGTTGGATGGCATCACCGACTCAATGGGCATGAGTTTGAGTATACTCCAGGAGTTGGTGATGGACAGGGAGGTCTGGTGTGCTGCAGTCCATGGGGTTGCAAAAAGTTGGCACAACTGAGTGACTGAACTGGACTGATACACAAATGCATACACTTGAGCCTGAGAGATTTTACATCAGTAATTTAAGGAACTCTATATTAAGCATTTTCTTACAATTCCTTCAGTTACATCACTTATTCTAGAAATTCCTAATTCCATCTTTCCAACAGGTTTCAGCTTCTCTGAAACTCCTACTTGTTTGTAATGGAAGTTACATTAGCTATCCCTTTCCATCTCCCTCTAACCCATGATTAGTGTCTTAATTTATGAGGTCAAATAGCACTTTTCACCTAAACCTGACACCTCTCTCCCTAAGAAGGAATTTTTTTCCCCACTTTGGCTATTTAGATACATTTCCAAAATCTAATTTACACTGTTAAGTTTTGTGTTGTGCCCATTTTTGCATGGTATATTTCCAGTTTAGAATTTGATTGGGAGTATAACTCCAGAAAGACAAAAATGTCTACCTACATATGGATATTAACTTCCTCATTTCATTTCAACCTGTTTTACCAAGCACCTGAAGGAGTTTTTTTAGTGATAGTTTAATAAAGGTCAGTAAGAACTATTTAAACACCTGCAGATAATGAATGACATTCTACTGAGAATGTTTGAACCTGTTCTTTCTACACAATGTAGTCCTTTATTGTTAAAATTTGTATTTTTAATTAAGTTTATATTTATTATTCATTTGAATGAATTTTCTGAGCAACAGCAGTTATACTGTAACTCTTACAGACCCTATAATAAAGGATCCTTACCAATATTCTCCACTAACAGGATAAAGTTGGGATTTTTTAGTTCACATGTCCTAGGAAACTAACTTGAATAGACAAAATGATTTAAATCCAGCAATGCCAGTGCTTAGTTCAGGACTCTGAGTTGTTTATTTGAACTGCAATCCCGAAAAGGCCCTAGGTGACCGTGCCTGTGAACACATTCAAGATAAACGACCACGTTTTCAAACTGCTGCGTCCATAAGGGGCAGAAAAGCAGGAAGTAATCATTGCCCTCTTGACAAAGAGGTTAGTTAATTCATTAAGTCAGGAAACACTGCAGAGCCTTAGGAACTAGAACTCTGAGATCTGTTAAACACTATGTTTCTGAATAAATCACTTATCAGACCTATGTATCAAAAATCCGGGGTTGATCTTATTTGACCTTCTCATTCCTCATGGGTGGGAAGTGTGAATATATGAGATAGGGTAAAAGATTGGTTTTGAATTTCTTGAAATAAACATCCCATATATATTCTAGGAGCTATTTCAAGAGATGGATTTCAGAACCTACAATCTTAAATTGCCTGCTGTGTGACATGCCACAGCGTAATGCCTCAGCTTCTTCCCTTTACCTTAGGGCTGCGCTGCCCAGTATTTTTTTCAGTTTGTGGACACAGTTATGAATTTCTGGGAGCTCACTATTAAAGCTAACAGAACTTCTCACTTAGAGTTGCCTCAACATTAAGGGAAGCTGTATTTATAGATTATCTACCATGCAAGAGGCAGCCTCTAAGCTTGCTATATATATAATATCATTTAGCACTTCTCAGATTCTATGCAATGGGTATTATTTTAGGACAAGCCAAAGGACAGTCTAGTTTAATCATTAAGCTGATTTTCATAATGTGAGTTATATTACATTCAGAAAAATCTAAATTTATGATTGGCTGTGAGGCTGAGAATGTTTTGCCATCTTTCACAGTAATGTCTATGTGCTTTCTCTGTTCATCACTCAATGATTAATATGTGTTATTATTGCCTGGATAATCCCATGGCAGAGGAGCCTGGGGGGGCTACCGTCCATGGGGTCACAAAGAGTTGGACATGACTGAAGCGACTTAGCACGCCAAAATCTATTTTACACTGTGTTATGTTATGCCCATTTTTGAAATGAACTGAACATTTGGGAGAATGGCATTGAAACATGCATAATATCATGTAAGAAATGAATCACCAGTCTAGGCTCGATGCAGGATACAGGATGTGTGGGGCTGGTGCACTGGGATGACCCAGGGAGATGGTACAGGGAGGGAGGTGGGAGGGAGGTTCAGGATTGAGAACACATGTACACCTGTGGTGGATTCATGTTGACGTATGGCAAAACCAATACAGTATTGTAAAGCAAAATAAAGTTAAAAAAAAAAAAAAAGAACTGAACTGAAGAACTGTTGAAATCTCTATAGATAATGAATGTCATTCTAATGAGTATGTTTGAGCCTGCTATTTCTACACAATGTAGTCCTTTATTGTTAAAATTTTTATTTTAAATTACGTTGATATTTACAACTCATTGTTTCTTTAACCAAGAGCTGGTTCTTTAGCCAAGAGTTGGTTAAGGAAAGGAATTGGATTGAACTTCCAAGCAGGATCTAAATTTATCTATTTATCAAAAATATGTTAAAACTTAGTTGCTCTTATTTCAAAGTTCTTGTTATCATGAAGCTATTCTGTACTTCAAATTAAATCATATATATAAATTTGCAGGATAAAAAATCTAAATATTAATACAGATATAACATCCTTAGCAGGCATTACCACAAATAACAGAGAAGAAATGAGTTAGAGAGAAATCAAAGCAAAACAAAATATGGGTGAGAAAACAAAACTGCATATATACACAAGGGTACTAAGCAATTTTGACCACAATTTTGCAATCAAGGCCATCAGTCAGACTAGCTCTACTATGCACAAGTTCATGGGCATGGACTTGAACAAGCTATGTACTGCCAATCTTTAGGCCACATAGACAAATACAATGTGGCCAGACAATGAGTTAGTTAAGACTTAAGAAAGCTGGAAAAGTCACAATTTTATATAACTTGGTTTAACATAATCTGAGTGTACCATTTCTCCTCCAAAAATCTGAAAATGGGGCATTAAAAAGCTTCCAGTGGTAAATGACATATCTTCTATTTATTAGGAAGTTGATTATGTTCTGGTCAGATAGGTATTTTTCTGTTTTTTGATGAAACTAAATATGTTTTAATAAAACTAAATAAAAACCTCTTTAAAAAAACTAAATAAAAGCCTTAACAGGCATATTCTCTTTATTAAGCAGCTATAATTTGTAACAATATTTATTGAGCAGCCACAGTATGGTATGGTGTTTATTAAGTGATTATTGTGTTCACCGTGTTATTCAAATTATGCAGGGTAGAGTAATAATTTACCAATCTAGGAATTAGTGGGTCAGGGTGAGTGAATGAGTGAGTGAGTGAAAGTCACTTAGTCATGTCCAACTCTTTGCAGCCCCAAGGACTAAAAAGTCCATGGAATTCTCCAGGCCAGAATACTGGAGTGGGTAGCCTTTCCCTTCTCCAGGGGATCTTCCCAACCCAGGGATTGAACCCAGGTCTCCCACATTGCCGGCTCATTCTTCACCAGCTGAGCTGCCAGGGTTGTGCTTAACACTTAAAGTTATTATGAGGTATATTAAGTACAAGCTTTATAAAACATCATTGAAGCAGGAATGACAGATAAAGACATATGAGACAGATAAAGACACCAGCATACGGAGTTTTATGTATGTTGTTTGATACATTTTATGAATCAGTAGCAGAACAGTGGCTCAGACAGTAATGAATCTGCCTGCAATGCAGAAGAACAAGGTTTAATTCCTGAGCCAGGAAGATCCCCTGGAGAAGGGAATGGCAATTCACTCCAGTATCCTTGCCTGGAGAATCCCATGAAGAGAGGAGCATGGCAGGCTACAGTCTATGGGGTCACACAGTTGGACACAACTGAGCTAAGCACACAGAGAAAACAGCAAAACTGCTATTTGAAAGGTATGTGGTGTCTAATTCTCAGTCACTCTGTCTATGAAAGCATTCATGGAGCCAGACCATACTCACAAACAACTACTGGTTTTTAAGAACATTTCTAAGAAAATCTTTAAACTTGTTGAATTCTCCAACTTGTTATATTCATTGTTTTCTAAAATTTAGTTTGAATAAAATGACCTTTACATAAGCAAAAAAATGATTTTCACTATTACTAATTGCCCGTATATTCCTTTACACTACTCTATTGTCTTTTGTGACGTTTCTAAAAGTTGCTAAAATATTTACACCAGAAATAGAGAAAAATAAAAATCATATGCATTCTAATATATGGATTACATCTAAAATTCTAATTAGACTTTCGTCAAGTTGAAATCAATATAATGTCATTTCTCTTAACTAGTTATTAATTTCAGCTAATGAAAAATCTAAATATTTCCATAGACATACATAATTAGAGTTAAGTACTGGCATTACAAAAGTAAATCTGATAACTGAGTTGCCATATTTAATATAAAGTTAATTTTTTCAAATTCATTTTCTTATTAAAACAAAATTATTTGGTATATGAAAAGATGCTAATACCATTAACCATCAGGGAAATGGAAATCCAAACCAAAATGAGATATTACCTCACACTTATCAAAAAAAAAAGTCACATACAATAAACAAGAGTTGGCAAATAATGGAGAGACCAGAACCTTCATATATTGTTGGAGGAAATTAAAATGGTAGGAGTGCTACGTAAAACAGTATGGAGGTTCCTAAAAAGCTTAAAAATAGAAGTACCATGTGGTCTAGAAATCCTGCTTCTGGCTATTTGTCCAAAATAATTGAAAATTAAGAATATGAAGAGATTTTAAAAATGCAGAGATGTTTAAGAACTCAAAGAGAACTCAACAAATCCCTCCAGGTTCAATAAAGTACAAGAGCCAAGATGAAGAAACAATCTAAATGTCAACTGACAAGTGAATGAATGAAGAAAATGAAGAAGTAAATTCTGCAATCTAGACAACATGACGAAACTCAAGGAGAATATAGTAGGTGAAATAAATCACTCACAGGAAAACAAATATTTCAGGATTCCACACACACAAGGTATATCAAAGAGTCAAGCTGGTAGAAGGAGAAAGTAGAATAGAGAGGTACATGGGGAGTTGTTGTTCAATGGGTAGTTTAGTTACAAAAAATGAGTAAGTTCTAGAGGTCTGTTATATGATATAGTGTCTATAATAACAAGATGGTATCGTGCACTGAGAAAGAGCTCAGGTTAAGTGTTCTTAACAAACACACACACACAAGGAAGAAAACAAACTGCAATGTCTTTGATGTGCCTATTATCTTGATTGTGGTGATGGTACCACAGGTGTTTGCATATGTCCAAACTCATTGAGTTTCGCACATTAAAATGTGTATTAGTGTATAAAATGTCAATAAAGCTGTCTTAAATACATCAACAAAAAATAAATACATAAGAAAAATCCTCACTTCCATGAAAAATAAGAGTACAGAGAATAACTTGAGACACATCTGAAATAATTATATAGGATTACAGTACGGTAAGGCTAAACATCACTCTTTAGGTGATATTAAGGATTTTGACTATTTTGAAGAGCATTTGGAAGGAACTGGAGAGTATTGAGAGGGAGAAGAAATGGAATGACATAAAATTTGCTTTGTGAATAGACAAATAAATGATCACTATGGTTGCATTAAAAGGATAACTGAACACAGGCAAAAATTGATGTAGGGAAACTAGTAGAAGTTATACAAGCAATACGTATGGGATGACTGGGCCCTGGAAAGGGGAATAATGAATCAAGTGTAGAAGGAAATTGAATCAAGATATACTGGTAGGATGATAAAGAGAACTTAGAGATAAATTAGATGTGGGAAACGAGGAGAAAAAAGACAGTCAAACAGATACTTAGACTGTGATTTGCATGACTGGTTGAATGGTGTTGCCATTTATTTTGAAAAAAGTTACAGAAGGAAATATAGGTGTAGAATGAATGATCATGCTTCTTTTTGCATATGTTGAATCTAAAGCTTCCAATAAGAGATTTTTAAGTTGATGTAAGGGTTAAAAAGGATTTCTGTGGTGGTTCAGTGGTTAAAAAAAAAAAAAAAAAATCTGCCTGCCAATGTAAGAGGAACAAGTTCGATCCTTGGGTCTGGAAGATCCCATGGAGAATGAAACAGCAGCCCACTCCAGTATTCCTGCCTGTGAAATGCCATGGACAGAGGAGCCTGGCAGGCTTCAGTCCAGGGAGTCTCAAAAGAGTCAGACTTGACTTAGATACTAAAACAACAACAACGAAAGGGTTAAGACCTCAGAGTTGATACAGGCTAAAAGATATAATACAGTGAGTCACTGAATTTTTAGTATTAATTAAAGAGTGAAAGGGATATAATTTTGGAGAGAAAGATTGTATATAGAGGAGAGAATCCAGGATCAAATCTTAAGGACCTCGAACATGTAAGAGATGAATAGATGACAATGAGTCTGTAAGAGAGAACACTGTGAGGAGGCCAAGAGGGTATGGTATCACTGAAATTTAGTCAATACATTATTCTGAGAAGGAGGAGAAAAATCAATAGATGCTGCTCAGGATGCAGAAGAAAGAAAGAAGAAAAAATTTGTTTTGCATTTGCATTGATAATCAAATTGAGAACGTAGCTGTCATCCAAACTGAAGTGAGTTGAGCAATGAATGAGAAAGTGAAAGTGAAGTCGCGCAGTCGTGTCCGACTCTTTGCAACCCGTGGACTGTAGCCCACCAAGCTCCTCCATTCATGGGATTCTCCAGTCAAGAATACTGGAGCGGGTTGCCATTTCCTTCTCATGAATGAGAAATGATGGACTAAAACTGAATCAACTCTTATCCAAAATTTTCTTCAGAGAGAATAAGAAAGATAGGGATTAGCATCTGACACTTTAGTACTGGTGCTTATTTGTCTCCTGATGCAGAAAGGGATGTGAAAATACTCATAAGCAATGCCCAAGAATCAATTTTAGAGGCAGTAGTTCATAAGTACAGAGAAAAAGTATACTTTTCTAACATGGTAGGAATAATGGAAAAAATGGAAACAGTGACAGACTTTATTTTCTTTGGCTTCAAAGTCCTCCGGATGGTGACTGCAGTCATGAAACTAAGACACTTCCTCCTTGGAAGAAAAGCTATGACCAACCTAGACACTGTATTAAAAAGCAGAGATATCACTTTGCCCACAAAGTCCATATAGTCTAAGCTATGGTTTTTCTATTACTCATGTATGGATGTGAGAGCTGGACCATAAAGAAAGCTGAATGCTGAAGAATTGATGCTTTTGAACTGTGGTGTTGGAGAAGACTCTTGAGAGTCCCTTGGACTGCAAGGAGATCAAACCAGGCAATTCTAAAGGAAGTCAGTCCTGGATATTCATTGGGAGGACTGATGCTGAAGTTGAAACTCCCATACTTTGGCCATCTGATTCAAAGAACTGACTCATTTGAAAAGACCCTGATTCTGGGAAAGATGGAAGGCAAGAGGAGAAGGGGATGACACAGGATGAGATGGTTGGATTGCATCACAGACTCGATGGACATGAGTTTGAGCAAACTCCAGAAATTGGCAATGGTCAGGGAAGCCTGGCTTGCTGAAGTCCATGGTGTCACAAAGAGTCAGACACGACTGAATGACTGAACTGGACTGAGTGTGAATACTAAGGAACAGAAATCAAAGAAAATCAAAGTTAATGATCTGGTGTGAAGTGTTACCTCATTGTGGTTTTGATTTGCATTTCTCTAATAATGAGTGATGTTGAGCATCTTTTCATGTGTTTGTTAGCCATCCGTATGTCTTCTTTGGAGAAATGTCTGTTTAGTTCTTTGGCCCATTTTTTGATTGGGTCATTTATTTTTCTGGAATTTAGTTTCATAAGTTGCTTGTATATTTTTGAGATTAGTTGTTTGTCAGTTGTTTCACTTGCTATTATTTTCTCCCATTCAGAAGGCTGTCTTTTCACCTTGCTTATATTTTCCTTTGTTGTGCAGAAGCTTTTAATTTTAATTAGATCCCATTTGTTTATTTTTGCTTTTATTTCCAGAATTCTGGGAGGAGGATCATAGAGCATCCTGCTGTGACTTCACACCAGTCAGAATGTCTGCGATCCAAAAATCTGCAAGCAATAAATGCTGGAGAGGGTGTGGAGAAAAGGGAACCCTCCTACACTGTTGGTGGGAATGCAAACTAGTACAACCACTATGGAAAACAGTGTGGAGATTCCTTAAAAAATTGCAAATAGAACTGCCATATGACCCAGCAATCCCACTGCTGGGCATACACACCGAGGAAACCAGAATTGAAAGAGACACATGTACCCCAATGTTCATCGCAGCACTGTTTATAATAGCCAGGATGTGGAAACAACCTAGATGTCCATCAGCAGATGAATGGATAAGAAAGCTGTGGTACATATACACAATGGAGTATTACTCAGCCATTAAAAAGAATACATTTGAATCAGTTCTGATGAGATGGATGAAACTGGAGCTGATTATACAGAGTGAAGTAAGCCAGAAAGAAAAACACCAATACAGTATACTAACACATATATATGGAATTTAGAAAGATGGCAATGATGACCCTGTATGCAAGACAGCAAAAAAGACACAGATGTGTATAGCGAACTTTTGGACTCAGAGGGAGAGGGCGAGGGTGGGATGATTTGGGAGAATGGCATTGAAACAGGTATACTATCATGTAAGAATCAAATCGCCAGTCTATGCCTGATGCAGGATACAACATGCTTGGGGCTGGTGCACAGGGATGACCCAGAGGGATGTTGTGGGGAGGGAGGAGGGAGGGGGGTTCATGTTTGGGAACACATGTACACCCGTGGTGGATTCATGTCAACGTATGGCAAAACCAATACAGTATTGTAAAGTAAAATAAAGTAAAAATAAAAATTAAAAAAAAACAAAAAAACACAAAGTTAATGATCTAAGAAGCTTCAGGGACCAGATGCGAACACATATGTTTTGGCTACTGAGCCCATATCCTTAACAAAGGGAAAACAACATTAGATTTTGTATAACATGGGTTCAGTTCAGTCATTCAGTCCTGTCCGTCTCTTTATGACCCCATGAATCACAGCACACCAGGCCTCCCTGTCCATCACCAACTCCCGGAGTTCACCCAAACTCATGTCCATCGAGTCGGTGGTGCCATCCAGCCATCCCATCCTCTGTCATCCCCTTCTCCTCCTGCCCCCAATCCCTCCCAGCATCAGAGTCTTTTCCAATGCGTCAACTCTTCGCATGAGGTGGCCAAAGTATTGGAATTTCAGCTTCAGCATCATTCCTTCCAATGAACACCCAGGACTGATTTCCTTTAGAATGGACTGGTTGGATCTCCTTGCAGTCCAAGGGACTCTGAGGAGTCTTCTCCAACACCACAGTTCAAAAGCATCAATTCTTTGGCACTCAGCTTTCTTCACGGTCCAACTCTCACATCCATACATGAGCACTGGAAAAATCATAACACAGGTAGAATGGAATAAAAACACCTGAATGAAGCACTTGAGGCAGGTAGAGAAATGTTAGACTCAGAGTCTCAATAAAGCTGAAAAAGACTGAAGTCTTTTCAAACTGGAAAACTTTTTGAAAAACTCAAAACTTTTCAAATTTCAAACTAGAAAACCAAAAGATTAGAGTAGCAGGATGTAATAGCTGACAAAGATTCTTTTACAGATGAATGAAAGATATGAATTACAGTTACAGATATGTAATCAAGTAAATGGGTAGCTGCTATTAAAAAAAAATTCTCCAAGTTGTACAATAAATATAAATTACTATGTGTGGAAAGATCCCTGTAGGTAGGCTTATTAACCTGCCAGGTAAATGTTCTTTCAAGAAGAGGGCAGACAGGTAGGAGGTTCTGATTTGCAATGAACTTTCAAGATATTAGCTGATTGCAAAGGGGCTCAAGTACCATCTGTAAGTTTCAAGAACCCACTCCTATGAAGACCTAAAAGAAGATCACTTAAATAAGTTGGACTTACATCATTTTGCATTAAGATTGCCAAAATACCAAGCAGTAGACCTTACTACTTATCTTCTTTGGTAATTTTTTAGGCATTTTCAAGGCAGGGTGGTTTTTCTTGCTAGTAACTCATAAGGGCCACTTCTGTCCTACAGTTAGTTGTGTTGGTGAGCCATGCTCCACAATAATTGCCACGGTATCTCCAGAGCTTTGAAACTATCATCAACCCTCAACACAACCACGAATGAGGTGACCTCTGCCAGTTTTCCTGATGTTGCTGCTTATTCTTCCTGAACCACTTGATGCTTTGTTTGCAGGCCTACACCTCTTCTTTCTAGATACTAACTTTTTAAAGTGTTGAGTGGAGTGCTACAGCCCAGGTACTCAGGTTCTTATTAATAGCCTTTAAAAAAAAAGCTCATACTATCTTCCTCCTCACAATAAACAGGTATTTATAAAGAGGTGAGAGCTCGTGTGAAGCTGAGGTAAGGAGTGAGTAAGTGAAACTGACTCAGTTGTGTCCAATGCTTTGCGACCCCATGGAATACAATCCATGGAATTCTCCAGGCCATAATACTGGAGTAGGTAGCAGTTCTCTCCTCCAAGGGGTCTTCCCAACCCAGGGATCAAACCCAGATCTCCCACACTGCAGGTGGATTCTTTACCAGCTGAGCGACCAGGGAAGCCCGAAGCTGTGGTAGGATGTGTTCAAATACAGTGTTACACTGTACCAGTGACCAGGGCTTACTCACAACTCCCAGAGCTGCTGCTACGTCTACGGGCCCTGCCAACACCACTGTCCACTGCAGTGCTTACCTTCTTTTTTGTCCCTCTCCAGAAACACAACCACCCAGCACCAGCACTCCACTCTTGAGAAAAAACTTTCACCTCAGCATATCAGGTGTGTTGGGTTATACCTCCATGGGATTCAAGTTCTTTACCACTGGATTCCAGGATCCTACATAAACTGAGTAATTTGGGCAGGCAATTGTTAAAATATTCTTAAACATTCTGTGAGAGTTCAGGAGAACTTATTTTCCCCCTGCATCAGATAGCCTTATTTAGATTGTCTTATCAAATAAGTAGGCTGTTGCTTCTATCCTAGAATAATTTTTTAAACAATTTTAGCATTTTTTTTTTACTTCTCTTATTAAGCAACATAGCATTAAAACATTAGTAAATGGATATGGAGTGCCCTGATTAATTTGATCACATTTAACTTAATTTTCTTTCTTTTTTTTTTTTTGGAAAGCTGGTCCTAAGAGGTTAACTGTAAATTAAAATGTCTTCACAAGGTTTTGTGCACTTTATTTATTTTATAAGAAATGCCTAATCCCAAAATTTTGTTTTTCTTTTTCAAAAGTGGCTAAAATCACATTTTTCCTTTCATGTCTGTGCTAAAACTTTGATTTACTGTTAGCAGGAACATGTGGTTGAGCTAGGACAGATAGAGAGCTAACCCTCAACAGTAACAGATGGAGATGAAAACACATCCACATGTGTAGCATTTGTTATCAGCTTCATCTGAGCAGAACAGAATGGGACATTAACTCCAACCTCCTCACCTCACTGATCCTGGGCTAAAGCTTTCACATACAGTGTTGATTTTGAACTCCATTAGTCTTTTATGGCCAGGCTGTGAGAAGATTCGTTCTCATGCAAGGCCAGGGACTGGTTGCTAATAAAATCCTACTCTGACAAATAAATGGACTGTAATGTAACCTGCTTCAAGGCAGTGAAATCTCAACCACTCAAATATGATCTGCAGAAAAGCAATACACAGCTTAATACTTGTTTCCTCAGCAATTCCTGCCCAATGTTCCTCTATCCCTCATCTGGCCCCAAATTTCTCCATTAACAAAACAGAAAAATTAGATCATCTGCCAGAATTACAAAGTTCTTTTATTTTGATTTCTAAGGTACGTTTCAAATAGGGTAGCTATTAAATGTAATACAAAGTTATGGTTTGAGATGCATGAAAAATTTTTAGGATTTTTTTGTATTGTATTAAGTAGCAAGATGGACAGGGAGGCCTGGCGTGCTGCAGTTTATGGGGTCACAATGAGTCAGACACGACTGAGCGACCGAAATGAACTGAACTGAACTAGCATGATGGAGACTGAATCCGGTATAATATGGATTCTCCTTAACAAGCTGAAATGTTCAAATTCTGTTTATTTCATTTGCATTTGTGAACCAAAGTAAAAGTAATATCACTATTGAAGCAGATGAAAGTGAATCTGAGAGTCACTCAGCCAAGTCCCACTCCGCGCAACTCCATGGACTACACAGTCCAAGGAATTCTCCAGGCCCTAATATTGGAGTGGGTAGCTGTTCCCTTCTCCAGGGGATCTTCCCAACCCAGTGATGAAACTCAGGTCTCCCACATTGCCATCGGATTCTTTACCAGCTGAGCCACCAGGGAAGCCTGTTGAAGCAGACAGTTGTATCTACGTCTCCAAAGATTGTGATTGTAACTTATCAAAATATGAAATAAATAAACAGAAAGTATAAGACAGGTGTAGAGGACTCTCTTGGTGGTCCAGGGGTTAAGAAGGGGTTACACCTGTTAATGTGAGGAACACAGGTTCAATCCCTTTTCCAGGAAAATTCCGCATGCCATAGGGTGCATGCCTCAAATACTGAGCCCATGTGCCACAACTGCTGAAGCCTGTGTGCCTAGACCCTGTGCTCCCCAACAAGAGAAGCCACCATAGTGAGGAATCTGCACATCAGAAATAGAGAGAAGCCCCAACTTGGAGCAACTAGAGAAGGACCACACACAGCCGTGAATACCGCACAGCTAAAAACAAAAAAAGTAAAACAAAACAAAAAAAAAAATAGACAGGTGTAAGAAAGATGATTATGCTGATAAAGACAGGTTAAGTAGACTTTTTAAGAATATCTGATGGAATTTTCTTCCTTGCTTTCCTCCCAGGCATGCCATGAGGATCAAATGTGACCAAGTTAGTGAAATTGTATTGCGCATGATAAATCGATAGAGGAAAGCTATTATTTTACCACATAGAATATGACCGATCCTTAATAGACATAATCATTCACTAAATTCCAACTTAGCTATGGATCTGACACTCTAAATAGAAGAGTATTACCAAAGGGAAAAGTGCCTGAACACAGAATTTACTGCTTAGGGAAATTTCATAATTCTGCATAGGTATAAATGATAATAATGTTTATCTTTCTCTCTGGTATACTTTGCCAAATTGATACTTATTACTGGTCAGTTTCTTTCTTATTTGTACCACATTAAGGAATTCCCAGGTATCATCTTGTCACAATTTCACTGTTTGCCTGAGTTCTGAACATGGATTCAAGTTTGAATCGAGTAACTTAACATTTTCTTCACAGAGATATTCAAATAAAGTAGGCTCAGTGAGTGGGTACATCATCAACAAAGTAAAACATCACCGAGTACAAACTCATATGGGAGGGAAACACATAGGAACGTAAAAGAAGATGATGTGAAGATTCAGGGAGGTCAATCAAGGTCGGCTTCCTGAGGGAAGAGGAAGTGGAAAGTTGGGTAAGAATGGGGATGAGGGCATAGGCAGTGATCATGACAAGCAACATGCATAAAGCAATATACATGAGATCTGTATAAGGGCAGCTGATCGCCCTGCATCATAGCTAAACAAGGAGATGAGCCCCAAAGGAGACTGGTAAAAGAAAAGATGAAGTAGAAATTAGCCTCTAGATCTTAGAACCTCGTTAAATAAAACAAAATAAAATAAACCATATACATGTGCACACACACATACACACAAACATACATATTTTCTTCAGTTTAACTGAAAAAAAAAAATGTGTATGACATTGCATATTTTATTTAACATCTCCAAGTCTGTGTGTTCTCAGCTATACTATGAAGGTAATAATAATAATAATAACAGCAGTCTGGATCATTATGGGGTAGCCATTAATCACTAGTTATTATTACTTAGCAACCATTGAATAAGAAGGGAAGCCACAAAACAGTAACGCAGTGTCTGAAGAAGATAAAGGCAATAGTTTAGAAAATATATTTCTTTCATTTATTTCCAGTTATGAAATTCCTCAACTGTAACTGAATTACATATGAATCATAGATCATGGGACTTATTTCACAGGAAGTTTTTCAAGGGTAGAAACACTGTATATTAGAGAGAAACTAGACTTAGATATTCCAAAAATGTCTTCAAATCTAAGATCATTTACTTATTTGTGTGGCTTCCTAAGTGGTGCAGACGTAAAGAATCTATCTGCCAATGTAGGAGATGCAAGAGATGCAGGTTTGATCTCTCGGTTGGGAAGATTCCCTGGAGTAGGAAATGGCAATATACTCCAGTATTCTTACCTTGAAAATCACATGGACAAAGGAACCTGGTGGGCTACAGCTCATAGGGTCACAAAAAGTTGGACATGACTGAAGAAACAAGCAAGCATAAAATATTTCACATATTTGAACTTCATAAAATAGTTATATTAATGATACTTTCTTGAAAAAGATATGAGAAAAAATGAGCTAAAGGATTAAATAGCCATATATATTAAAACAACATTATATATTTAATTTCATCCCCTTTCTCTCCCTTAAGAAGCTACAGTAGAAAATGTTACACCATAGACTGTTTCTATTAGTACCATAAAGAACATAAACTACTGGAAGTAGGGTAACACTGGATGGCATACAATATTATATATCCTTTCTCTCTCTCTCTTACACACACACACACGTATTCTATTTAAAAATACAGGTTAACAAACAGAAGAAGAATTGAAAAGTCAGCTCAACAGCAAATACACCAACCAGATCATCTTTCAAGAAACTGATTTTAAATGCTTTTTCCTGATATACAATAGAATATTATTCAACCACAAAAAAAAAAAAAAGGATATTCTGCCATTTGCAACAACACTGGTGAATCTTGAAGGCATTATGCGAAGTGAAATATCTCAAAGAAGACAAATGTTTTATTATTTCATCTGTGGAATCCAACACTGTTGAACTCATAGTAAAAGAAAGTAGAATTATGCTTGCTGGGGAACCAGGAGGGGGAGATGGGGCAATTCTGGCTAAAAGGCACAAACCTTCAGTTATGAAATGAATAAATTCTGGGAACAACCAATTTTCAAGTTCCAGCTATCAAGTCCCCCAATTGTAGAATCATTTATGAATCACAGGGCATGGGTGTCATTTTACTAAGAAGTTTTTTAAGGATATAAGCATTGTATATTAGAAAGAAATGGATAGTCAGGAATGTCTTCAAGTCTAAGATCTATTATTTATTGAGTGGTTCTGTACTAACTCTTAATCTGAATAATACATTGTACAGTTTTATTTGTAACAAAAATACAGTACTATAACTATAGCTAACAATATGTTGGTGGTGGTTTAGTTGCTAAGTTGTGTCCAACGCTTGTGACTCCATGGACTATACCCCAACAGGCTCCTCTGCCCGTGGGATTTCCCAGGCAATACTGCCTTGAAAAAAAGAGAAAAGAACTTACCTGGCCCATAATTCAACCAATGTGACCATTTAATATGAGGCAATGGCACCCCACTCCAGTACTCTTGCCTGGAAAATCCCATGGACGGAGGAGCCTGGTGGGCTGTAGTCAACGGGGTCGCTAAGAATTGGACACGACTGAAGCAACTTAGCAGCCAATGAGTATTAATGTAGACTGGGATTATTCTTAAAGAATTTAGTAGCCCTCACCAGAGAAAACTCTTGTCCCTTATTCAAGCAGAAAAGAAAAGAAAAATATCTACATCAGGCTTTAATAATCTGAAAATTTTTGTTCTTTTAATGTTTGGCAACATTTCTCAACATTACATCCCTGAACTCTGCCCTTAGTACAGGATGTTTCTGGGAGGAAGATAGTAAACTATACAGAAAATATTATTTTACATGAGATCTCTGCTAACTTCTGTCTCTCACCATTCAATATTGTTTTTTAGAAAAGTACAGTTTGTCATGCTCTACATAGGACATCAAAAATTATTCTTAAAAAGCTATTAGGTGATGACTTAGAATACTTAAAGTAATTTAGTGTTTATGGTAACAACATTCATAATTTAGGATTAACTTTTTACAAAATATATCAAATTAGCTGGGGTGAAAGATGAAGGGTTATCATATACCAAGCAATGTCTGAATATTACAATCAAAAAGGTGCTGAAAGATACTGTGTAAACTTCAAAATAAAGCTTTGTGTTTTCAAGACTACCAGGTGTGATGTTAGGCTCAGTATTATCCATAACCAAACTTTTAATTTTTAGTTATTCATTTATTATTTATTAGATATTGTGTTGTTATTTATCACATAATTAGTTCAGTAAAAATTTTTAGTCTCTTAATTCATTAGACTTTAAGTTCCTTAAGAAACACACTCTGGGGACTTCCTTGGTGGTCCAGTGGCTAAGACTCTATTCTCCAAATGCAAGAGGCCTGGGTTTGATCCCTGGTCAAGGAACTAGATCCCACATGCCACAACTGAAACAGTCAAATAAATTTTAAATAAAAGGAAACACACACTGCCTTACACAACATTGAGTTCACCCTCTGTGCTTAGTGAGTAAGTGAACCAACCAATGTATAGGAAGTGACTACTATATGAATCCTGAGGATTAAGAAATTCATTTCTAAGCATGTCAGTAAATTATAAACACATGTGGAGAGTAGGCACATGTGTATGATAAGAAACAAGGAAGAGAGAAACGGGAACTAAAAATGTAGTGCTCTGGTAGCAAAAGAATGCATATTAATTAATTAATGGCTGTTTTTCCATGTGAAATCCTGAATTAGATACTAGATTTTGCCTTGAGGTTTCACACACCATATACATATAATGTTAGTCATGCAGTCATGTCTTACTCTTTGTGACCCCATGGACTATAGCCCGCCAGACTCCTCTGTCCATGGAATTCTCCAGGCTAGAATATGCGAGAGGGTTGCCATTCCAGTGTATCTTCTTGACCCAGTGATTGAACCTGGATCTCCTGCATTGTGGGCAGATTTTTTACCATCTGAGTTACCACGGAAGCCTTATATACACACATAAACACACACACACACACACACACACACGATAGTTGAAACTGAGGCATGTTCTATCATATTAAGAATCAACCTTCAGATCAAGTACAGGACAGATCCTGATTCATGCATTAACCCATTTTTTTTCATTTAATAATATTGTGACACATAGGTAAGTTCCCTGGGATCAAATGTTAGAAAGATTTATAGCAAAAATTTGTAACTGATTCACCAGCACCTCTTTTCATATTTCTCTTCATTAGGTTCCATATCATGAAGGATTATGCCACTCTTTAGCACTGATTTAATAATAAATAATTTATTTCTCCATATATTTAAGTGTAAAATGCATGTGTTCACCTGGCAGTCCCATGTGCCATTAGCTCCATGTGACCTTTGCCATCACAGCCAGTGGAAGTAATTTCTGCTCACGTATTTCAGCTGTTGAGTCAGTCATAGCAGGTTTTCTATTGCTAAGTGTACTCAATGTATATATACTCTGTCTTACAGGCTCCTTGTGAGAACAGATACTGCTTGTGTACCAGCTCCCCATCCTACTCCATTAGTAGCCTCTGAGTAGCCTAAGAATGCATGAACTCACATTGGGACGCACTGGTTCACAGATTTACAGACAGAATAAGGACATATTTGTAAAAAAGAATCCAGAGATAGTCTTTAAAAGGGATATTGTAACACTGGCACTTCTAAGTCCTAAGGCATAGGATTGTGAAGAAATGAAATACATGTATAACATATCTTCAAAAGATGATATTTTATGTAATGTACCAAATGATTAATTAACATAGTTATAGGTTATAGATGAAAGTTGTTAAGAAAGTAAATCCTAAGAGTTCCCATCATGAGTAATTTTTAAAATTTATTTTATTGTGTATCTATGAGATGGATGTTCACTAAACTTACTGTGATAATAATTTCATGATGTATGTGTGTGTTAGTCACTTAATTGTGTCTGACATTTTTGTGACCCCATGGATTATAGCCTACCAGGCACCCCTGTCCATGTAATTCTCCAGGCAAGAATACTGGAGAAGGTAGCCATTTCCTTCTCCAGGGGATCTTCCTGACCCAGGGATCAAACCTGGATCTCCTGCATTGCAGGCAGATTCTTTACCATCTGATCCACAAGTCAAATAATGATGCTACACACCTTAAACTTACACAGTGCTGCGTGTCAACTACATCTTAATAAAACTGCTAAAAAAGATGATATCTTCTGAATGTGATTAAATTTTAGAAATTAATGAAACATATATTTGTTCTACTATATCAAACATGGAGTTCCTCACAAATCCTTCATTTCACTCACCTACTGAAAGTAAGGAAATGACCATTTATTTGGGTGAAAAACAAGGTTATGGTGCCTGTGTTGAAACCACTATAATGTGGACTCTAATGTAACACTAGATAGTATTCAGACTGTGATGCAATCTTTAAGAAATCATAACCAGGCATTTCTGGTTATATTTCCAGGGAGAAATATCAACAACCTCAGTTATGCAAATGATACCATTCTAATGGCAGAAAGTGAAGAGGAACTAAACAGCCTCTTGATGAAGGTGAAAGATATGACTGAAAAAGCTGGCTTAAAACTCAACATTCAAAAAACTAAGACTATGATATCCAGTCACATCATTTCATGTCAATTAGATGGGAAAAAAGTGGAAAGATTTTATTTTCTTCACCTTCAAAATCACTACAGATGGTGACTGCAGCCATTTAATAAAAAGGCACTTGCTCCTTGGAAGAAAAGCTATGACAAACCTAGAAAATGTATTAAAAAGCAGAGACATCACTTTGCCTACAAAGGTCTGTATAGTCAAAGATATAGCTTCTCCAGTAGTCATGTACAAATGTGAGAGTTAGACCATAAATAAGACTGAGCACCAAAGAACTGATGCCTTTGCATTGAGGTGCTAGAGAAGACTCTTGGGAGTCACTTGAACAGCAAGGTGATCAAACCAGTCAATCTTAAAGGAAATCAACTTTGAATATTCATTGGAAGGACTGATGCTACAATACTTTGGACACTTGATGTGGAGAGCCAATGCATTGGAAATGATGCTGATGCTGAGAAAGTTGAAGGGCAGGGAGAGAAAGGATCAACAGAGGATGAGAGGGTTGGAAAACCTCACCAATTCAATGGAGATGAGTTTGAGCAAACTCTGGGAGATAGTGAAGGACAAGGAAGCCTGGCGTGTTGCAGTCCATGAGGTAGCAAAGAGTCAGACACAACTTAGTGACTGAACAATACAAAGCAACAAAGCAAGCATTCAGTTAACTATAAATGATAATCTATATCCACCAAAATTTTACATTAAAATTCCTATTTTGAAACAAGAATGCTATTTTAGTTTTTAAGGCTCATTCCCAAGCTAAGTATTTATGAGTATAAATTACAGCATTATACCTCAACCCTATTTAATATCTAATTGTAGCACATTGGTGTAAATGTGGAATTTAGGAATCAAGAAACACGTTAGATGTGTTACTACTTACTTTTATTCAATCTGTTCTAAATAAATAGAATACATTGCATGTGATACAGGGGTTTATGCTCATAAGAAAAAAAAAGAAAGAAAGAAAGAAAACTTCTATCTCAGCCCCACAGCCTCCTTTTGCTAATATAACTACAATATAAGTTGCAATTGAATGGTCTTACTCTGTAATGGATTCTTTTAACATTCTTCTGAAGTAGATACTGAACATTGGATCAAGGATGAAAACTGACTTATCTTAGAGAAAGTAAACTGTAGTTCAGTTCAGTCACTCAGTCGTGTCTGACTCTTTGCAACCCCATGAATCGCAGCAGGCCAGGTTTCCCTGTCCATTACCATCTCCCGGAGTTCACTCAGACTCACATCCATCGAGTCCGTGATGCCATTCAGCCATCTCATCCTCTGTTGTCTTCTTCTCCTCCAGCCCCCAATCCCTTCCCAACATCTCAGTCTTTTCCAATGAGTTAACTCTTTGCATGAGGTGGCCAAAGTACTGGAGCTTTAGCTTTAGCATCATTCCTTCCAAAGAAATCTCAGGGTTGCTCTCCTTCAGAATGGACTGGTTTGATCTCCTTGCAGTCAAAGGGACTCTCAAGAGTCTTCTCCAACACCACAGTTCAAATGCATCACTTTTTCAGCACTCAGCCTTCTTCACAGTCCGACTCTCACATCCATACATGACCACAGGAAAAACCATAGCTTTGACTAGACGGACCTTAGTCGGCAAAGTAATGTCTCTGCTATCTAGGTTGGTCATAACTTTTCTTCCAAGGAGTAAGCGTCTTTTAATTTCATGGCTGCAGTCACCATCTGCAGTGATTTTGGAGCCCCAAAAAACAAAGTCTGACACTGTTTCCACTGTTTCCTCTTCTATTTCCCACGAAGTGATGGGACCGGATGCCATGATCTTCGTTTTCTGAATGTTGAGCTTTAAGCCAACTTTTTCACTCTCCTCTTTAACTTTCATCAAGAGGCTTTTTAGCTCCTCTTCACTTTCTGCCATAAGGGTGGTGTCATCTGCATATCTGAGGTGATTGAGATTTCTCCCAGCAATCTTGATTCCAGCTTGTGCTTCTTCCAGCCCAGCGTTTCTCATGATGTACTCTGCATAGAAGTTAAATAAGCAGGGTGACAATATACAGCCTTGATGTACTCCGTTTCCTATTTGGAACCAGTCTGTTTTTCCATGTCCAGTTCTAACTGTTGCTTCCTGACCTGCATACAGATTTCTCAAGAGGCAGGTCAGGTGGTCTGGTATTCCCATATCTTTCAGAATTTTCCACAGTTTCTTGTGATCCACACAGTCAAAGGCTTTGGCATAGTCAACAAAGCAGAAATAGATGTTTTTCTGGAACTCTCTTGCTTTTTCCATGATCCAGCAGATGTTGGCAACTTGATCTCCGGTTCCTCTGCCTTTTCTAAAACCAGCTTGAACATCAGGGAGTACACGGTTCACATATTGCTGAAGCCTGGCTTGGATAATTTTGAGCATTACTTTACTAGCATGTGAGATGAGTGCAATTGTGAGGTAGTTTGAGCATTCTTTGGCATTGCCTTTCTTTGGAATTGGAATGAAAACTGACCTTTTCCAGTCCTGTGGCCACTGCTGAGTTTTCCAAATTTGCTGGCATATTGAGTGCAGCACTTTCATAGCATCATCTTTCAGGATTTGAAACAGCTCAACTGGAATTCCATCACCTCCACTAGCTTTGTTCGTAGTGATGCTTTCTAAGGCCCACTTGACTTCACATTCCAAGATGTCTGGCTCTAGATTCGTGATCACATCATCATGATTATCTGGGTCGTGAAGATCTTTTTTGTACAGTTCTTCTGTGTATTCTTGCCACCTCTTCTTAATATCTTCTGCTTCTGTTAGGTCCATACCATTTCTGTCCTTTATCGAGCCCATCTTTGCATGAAATGTTCCCTTGGTATCTCTAATTTTCTTAAAAGATCTCTATTCTTTCCCATTCTGTTATTTTCCTCTATTTCCTTGCATTGATCACTGAAGAAGGCTTTCTTATCTCTTCTTGCTATTCTTTGGAACTCTGCATTCAGATGCTTATATCTTTCCTTTTCTCCTTTGCTTTTTGCCTCTCTTCTTTTCAGAGCTATTTGTAAAGCCTCCCCAGACAGCCATTTTGCTTTTTTGCATTTCTTTTCCATGGGGATGGTCTTGATCTCTGTCTCCTGTACAATGTCACGAACCTCATTCCATAGTTCATCAGGCACTCTATTTATCAGATCTAGGCCCTTAAATCTATTTCTCACTTCCACTGTATAATCATAAGGGATTTGATTGAGGTCATACCTGAATGGTCTAGCGGTTTTCCCTACTTTCTTCAATTTAAGTCCGAATTTGGTAATAAGGAGTTCATGATCTGAGCCACAGTCAGCTCCTGGTCTTGTTTTGGTTGACTGTATAGAGCTTCTCCATCTTTGGCTGCAAAGAATATAATCAATCTGATTTCGGTGTTGACCATCTGGTGATGTCCATGTATAGAGTCTTCTCTTGTGTTGTTGGAAGAGGGTGTTTGCTATGACCAATGCATTTTCTAGGCAAAACTCTATTAGTCTTTGCCCTGCTTCATTCCGCATTCCAAGGCCAAATTTGCCTGTTAATCCAGGTGTTTCTTGACTTCTTACTTTTGCATTCCAGTCCCCTAGAATGAAAAGAACGTCTTTTTTGGGTGTTAGTTCTAAAAGGTCTTGTAGGTCTTCATAAAACCGTTCAACCTCAGTTTCTTCAGCGTTACTGGTTGGGGCATAGACTTGGATAACTGTGATATTGAATGGTTGGCCTTGGAGATGAACAGAGTTCATTCTGTCGTTTTTGAGATTGCATCCAAGTACTGCATTTTGGACTCTTTTGTTGACCATGATGGCTACTCCATTTCTTCTAAGGGATTCCTGCCCGCAGTAGTAGATATAATAGTCATCTGAGTTAAATTCACCCATTCCAGTCCATTTTAGTTCGCTGATTCCTAGAATGTTGACGTTCACCCTTGCCATCTCTTGTTTGACCACTTCCAATTTGCCTTTTTTCATGGACCTGACATTCCAGGTTCCTATGCAATACTGCTCTTTACAGCATTGGACCTTGCTTCTATCACCAGTCACATCCACAACTGGGTATTGTTTTTGATTTGGCTCCATCCCTTCATTCTTTCTGGAGTTATTTCTCCACTGATCTCCAGTAGCATATTGGGCACCTAATGACCTGGGGGGGTTCCTCTTTCGGTATCCTATCATTTTGCCTTTTCATACTGTTCATGGGGTTCTCAAGGTTTTTTCCAGTATGTGTGCTAAGTCACTTCAGTCTTGTCCAACTCTTTGCAACCTTATGGACAGTAGCCCACCAGGTTCCTCTGTCCATTGGATTCTCCAAACAAGAATACTGAAGTGGGTTGCCATGCCCTCCTCCAAGGGGTCTTCCCAAACCAAGGAATGAACCCACATTTCTTATATCTCCCTGCATTGGCAAGCAGGCTATTTACCACTACTGCTACCTAGGAAGCCCTTTTCCAGAAGAGACTTAATGAAAATGAAGGTTATATTGGGTAATACAAAGGATGAGACCAGAAACATAGAATTCTATCAAAGTAATATTCATGGTTTTGTAGATAACACAATGCCAGCTCAACCCAACTGTCTCAATGCCCTTGAGAAAAACACTTAAACCCTCTGTGCCTTTGTTTATTTTTTTTCATAATTAAGAGTTGGATGAGTTGGCCTTTTAGTGCCCTTCCAGATCTAACATTCTATGCTGGACTTTTATCACAATACAAACAACTATTTTCACTCTCCCTTGTCTTTTTGCATTTATGACATAGCAGAACATTTTCTTCTTAAATAATGTGTTGCCAGGTATGTTAGAGAAAGAGATGGTTCATCATCACAGAAGAAAATAAACTCCATACTGAAAGCAGCTCTTTTAACCATTTCCTATTTGCCCTTTTCTGTATTTTTATTTCTGTTCCTCTCTAACCTGAAAAGAACCCGATTATAGGAATGAGATGACTAAGCAATTGAAACTAACTCTTCACATTCTCTCCTGAATGCACATCATGCCGAACCTGTTGCTCCTTTTTCTAGATTAGAATGAAGAATTAAGCAGTTAAAAATGACTGTGGGAAAAGGCAAAGGTGGGATGTTTTGAGAGAAAAGCTTTGAAACATGTATATTGCTATATGTGAAATAGATGACCAGTCCGAGTTTGATGCATGAAACAGGCACTCAAAGGCAGTGCACTGAGACAACCCAGAAGGGATGGGATGGGGAGGGAGGTGGGAGGCGGGTTCAGGATGGGGCTGGGACACATGTACACCCATGGCTGATTCATGTCAATGTATGGCAAAAACCATCACAATACTGTAAAGTAATTAGCTTCCAATTAAAATAAATTAATTACTTTAAAAAAAAATGACTAGCTCTCTGCCTAAAAAAGCCCCTTAGCAATCCTGCAGACCAATTACACAGCCAAGATAACACTGAAGAGACAATCATTCTGTATTGAATGGAGAATGATACAGAACCTCACCTTCTGCCTTGATGACCCACTGAGACAATTCATCCCTCATTTTCTTTTCTTTAAAAAACTGTCCCTTAAAAAACTGGGAATAAAACTACCAATGAGACCCAGCAATCCCACTACTGGGCATACACCCTGAGAAAACCATAATTCAAAAGGCACACGTACCCCAGTGATCATTGCAGCACTATTGGCAATAACCAGGATATGGAAGCACCCTAGATGCCCACTGACAGATGAATGGATAAAGAAGTACTGGTACATATATATAATGGAACATTACTCAGCCCATAAAAAGGAACAGATTTGAGTCAGCTGAACTGAGGAAGATGAACCTAGAGCCTGTTTTACAGAGTGAAGTAAGTCAGAAAGAGAAAACCAAATATAGTATATTAACCCATGTATATGTAATCTAGAGAAAAGATGCTATTAATGAACCTACCTGCAGTGCAGGAATACAGACACAGACATAGAGGATGGACCTGTGCACATAGCGGGGGAAGGAGAGAGTGGGGCAAACTGAGAAAGTAGCACTGGAATATATGCATCACCATTTGTAAAACAGATAACTAGTGGGAAACTGCTGTATAAAACAAGGAGCTCAGCCTGGTGCTCTGTGACAAACTAGAGGGTAAGACAGGGGAAGAGGGTAGTGGTGGTGGTGAGAAGGAGGCTCAAGAGGGAAAGGACATGTGTATACTCATAGCTGATTTGGGGCTTTCCTGGTGGCTCAGCGGTAAAGAACCTGCCTAAAAGGCAGTAGACCACCTGCAATGCAGGAAACGCAAGTTCAGTTCTTGGCCTGGTGGGCTGCAGTCCACAGGGTGGCAAAGAGTTGGAAACAACTTAGCAGCTAAACCACAACAACATGCTTGATTCACACCGTTGTACACCAGAAACCAACACAACACTGTAAAGCAATGATCCTCCCATTAAAAATACAAAATAAAAAGACTGTCACTGCTGAGAAGCTTTTGAGTTGGACTCTGGACACAAGTTTACCTTCTCTGCAGACTGCCAACTTTTCTGATTAAAGCACCTTTTTTCCTACTGACACTTGCCTCTTGAATTACTGGCTTATGAGTGACAATCAGCCAAACCTCGATACAATTCCAACACTAGCATGTTTCTGCCTAGAGAGACTCAGATAGCACTCTAATAAAAAAGAAAGTTCTGCTATTGAACTATCTTCCAATTTATTAACTAAATACCTGTTTTGGCAATGATGTGATCAGACCTTATGCTTTTTGTCCAGCAGCATTTTTTGTAAATGCCTTAAGTCACACCATAATGAATTAATAATGGCCATTTATAGAATCTTTCTGATGAAAGTTAAAATTGCTGCTGATTCATCCAGTGGCTCACAAGTCACAGGAAGCAAAAAAGGAAGTAAACAGAGGACATACCTTTGCCTCTGGGTCCTGACTCTAGCCATTAGATGAAAGTTGTATTTTCTTTCTTTGAGTGGTTGATATACTGGGTAAAGGAAAAACTCTTTGACAGCCAGCCTTCTCCCTGCTTATCCTAGCTATGTAAATACAGAGACGCTGTGAAAGCGAGGTCAGAAACAAAGCCCAAATCTATCATTCTTTCTGCTTCTCAAGCACAAGCTTAGAGCTCCCCCGGTGGGAGCTATTTCGAGCTATTTCGGTGGTTTTCTTTTCCAGATTCCCATTCCCCTAAGATAATGTGCACATGACCCAACTCAGGAAATGTTACAGAAACAAATGTGGTAAGAGGCATTTCTAGAATGATTCAGGGAGAAGTTGCAAAGATATTAAAATCATCTTTCTCACTGTGATTGTTGTGATGTTAGCAGCCTTTTCCCTCAAGCTGTTGAAGAAAATGTAAATGGGAAAGTATTCATTACATTCAGGCAAGGAACTGGCCATCAGTATAGAAGAGTAATGAACTCGGGACATGCTCCGAAGCAAGGGTATTTTGTAGCTTTGGCAGCACAAGAATTTGACTTGCTTTTTGAGAGCAAACAAAGTTAGAGGCTTGCTTTCTTTGTCTATTTTTATGATATAGGAACAAGTGATTTCATCCAAAGGATGAATTTTCACCATGTGGCAAAAACACAGTATTTTTTCAAGGATGTATGTCTCTCAGAAAACATTGATTTCATTTGAAAAAATAAGGAAGATCACAACTAAAAATGAAAAAGCTGTGGTTTTAATAAAGTTTTAATAAAGCTATAATTGATAACTATGGGCCAGATGTGTTTTAATGATGAAAGGATGATTAACTCTGTTTGATAAACTTCATAAAAATTACAAAGTATGGGCATTGTTGATAGGCTTTAGGAATTTAATAGACATGGCTGTCTTTTCAATTAAGTTTCTATGAATGTAAAGTATTTAATTGTCTTGTTAGGATGAAAATTAAGAGGTGTGAACATCATCATCAATGTCCTAGAAGCAGGTCTTTATTGTCTAGATATCACATCACAGGTTAAGTCTCTAGCTGATTTTTAGTTTACCTTTCAAAGATATAATGACCTTTAAAATGACTTACTATTAAAAAAGAAAGAAGAAAAAGGTGACACTGCAAACAAGTTGATGCCAGCAGTGAGGAAAATACATTAGTATAAATCAGAAAGGAAAAGAACCCTTTACGGGAAATATTCAAATCAGGGATGGGCTTCACATTTCCCAAGGCTTCAGTGAGAACTTGACAAAATAACTGGCTTGGCAAAGTCACAGAAACAACATCATATATTGAAAGCAAGCACTTGACTAATTTAATTTCAAAATTGACCTTTTTACCTTCAGGCAAAGGAATGACTTGTTTCCTTAGGAGAGTAGAAAGCCTGAGGCTACCAGGCAAAATTCAGCCCCAAATCCCCTTATTGTCTCTGCCAGCTGCATTCCATGTCTTTCTTCCTGTAACCTCTTGTCATTTTCACTGCACAGAGAATTCCCCTCCAGTCTCACTCAAGTCTCCAATGCTACTTCATTGAAATCCTCATTTCCCATAAATGGGCTAGTGCCAAACCCACTACATAAGCTCTCAGTATATCTGTCTCTTGATTTTATTGGGGGAGAATGGATACATAGATACATATGGCTGAGTCCCTTTGCTGTCCACTGAAATCATCACAACATTGCTGTCTGTGCTCTAATACAAAATAAAAAAGTTTCTCTAAAATATTAAGTATTTAAAGGCATCATCCAAAGAGCCAATATCCACCAAAATCCACTCTGAATGTTTTATCACATCTCTTTAGGAAAAACAATTGTATTTTAATGTTTACATAGTCACTGATATATACTTTTCTAGTCTTTCCTCACTTCAGTTTTCCTATATTTGCCATAGTCATCTCAGTCTTATGTCTAATGGTTTCTATGTGGTATTAATAGTAATATTATATGACTTTAGAGAAGGTCTATTATCATATTGAAAAGATCATACTACCTGAGGCACCAACTTTAAAACCATTGACTATGTAGGTTGTTTTCAGTCTTTCTCTTTTGTAACTAACAACAAAAGATTTTTAAAATTTATTTATTTTTAATTGAAGGGTAATTGCTTTATAGAATTTTGTTGTTTTCTGTCAAACGTTTTTGTATTGTAACAGTATCAACTTTCATATACAGAAGATACAAGTTTCTATCACCATGTCAGGCATGTCCAAGTTTAAAAAAATATTTATAATTACATATGTGGAATTATATATCATTTTTACAAACTTTATTTCTAATTAAACTAAGTAGCACATCTCAAGGTTATTCATCATTTATATTCCACTTTTATTAGTTTTATTTTTTCCACTTAATTAGAATTAAGGTACCAACTATTCTGCTCTAAAAAGTGCTCTGTTTCAAAGCTATCAATCTTTTTTATTAAAGTACAGCTGATTTACAATGTTGTATTAACTTCTATCATACAACAAAGTGATACAATTATACATATATATGTTATTTTTAATATTGTTTTCCATTTGACTTATTATAGGATACTGAATATAGTTCCCATACTATACAGTAGGACCTTGTTTCTTATCCATTTTATTCATAAAAGCTTATATCTACTTACCCTGACCTCCCAATCCCTCCTACCCCAACGTCCCCCTTGGCAACCACCAGCCTGTTATCTTTGTCAGAGACTGTGTTTCATAGATAGGTTCATTTGTGACATATTTTACATTCCACATATAAGTCATATTGTACGGTATTTGTGTTTCTCTTTCTGACTTGCTTCACCTAGTATGATAATCTCTAGTTGGATAAAGCTATCAATCATTATGTAAATATGCCCTCAGTGTCCATTTTGGGTTTTCATTTTGTTCAACAATATCTCCAGTTACCCCTTTTCTACTATGAATCTTCTCATATCAGAAAAAACGGGATGAAAATAGAAAAATATTTTTATTCTCAGGCTCATAAAACAATGATATGTTCATTCAGTTCAATTCAGTTGCTCAGTCGTGTCCGACTCTTTGCAACCCCATGAATCGCAGCACCCCAGGCCTCCCTGTCCATCACCAACTCCCGGAGTTAACTCTTTACATATTCTTATTCATAAGCTAATAAGGTGAATCCCATGTTGATAGAAAGATGCTTGTGGCCATTTTAGTAATAGGTACGCTGTGATTCCAGAGAAGGCAATGGCACCCCACTCCAGTACTCTTGCCTGGATAATCCCATGGATGGAGGAGCCTGGTAGGCTGCAGTCCATGGGATCGCGAAGAGTCGGACACGACTGAGCGACTTCACTTTCACTTTTCACTTTCATGCATTGGAGAAGGAAATGGCAACCCACTCCAGTGTTCTTGCCTGGAGAATCCGAGGGACGGGGGAGCCTGGTGGGCTACTGTCTCTGGGGTTGCACAAAGTCGGACACGACTGAAGCGACTTAGCAGCAGCAGCAGCAGTAGGCTGTGATTCAGATCTTGTAGAAGGAAAAGCACCACATCTCTGAGGACCACTTTCTATCATCTACTTCCAGTTAGTCTTCAAATTTCTAACTAAATGCCAGTTTTCATGGCAATTAGAATGTTCTAGTTATTTTATAATGAGACAAACATATATGCATCTTTTAGAACATTTAAAAATTGAAACTACAATTATTTATTTATAGGTAGTTCTTCCCAACAAGCCATGAACTAAGGAGGAACTTGTATTTTTTTCACTCTGATATTATGCCTAGTACAAAATGGGTGCACAATGAATATTAAATGAATAACAAACTAATTAAATGACAAGCAAGTGGAAAGGAAGATATAGAAGGGCAGGTGTAGACAGGAAATACATAATTATTGGTTTTATGTCATGTCATGAAAGGGCTAGCCAATCATGAAACTTACAGGCACCAAACAAAGAGATTTTGTACTATATCACTCAATCACCTCTTCAGATGGGAAGAGTGACAGGGCTTCAAATTGCCTATGCATTTACCAAAGCTTCTGATTTTTTTGTGTGAGTTATTACCTTCATAATAGTTCTGCTGCTAATCAGCAGCATCATAGCTCTGTGTTGGCCTTGCCCTTTTTGGGGCCATGCTCACTTTCAAATTTCATTTCCTATATTTTTACTAGGATGATTATGCCAAAACAGAGCTATGACCTTGGGTGGAGTACTATTCCAATTCCTATGGAAAGACCCATATATGCCTTTGCACCACATGACCTCTCCCAACCTCTCCCATGAATAGCAGGCTACAGTTAGACCAGCTTGTTTTGAGGAGGATAAGGGTAATTGAAAGATATGGATGTTTTTACACAGAAAAGGCAGATTAAATTAAGGCATACAAGAGATAGTTTTTAAAAAATATTGCAATAATTAAGCAAATTAAAAGAAAAATGTTCTTCCTAGGAGAAGACTATTAAGTCCTAAAAAGATCAAACAGCAGAATTTCAGTGAAGGGGAGTTCCCTAAAGGAATGCGTACATAAATTGTCATTCATAAGATGGTTCTGACACTAACATAGTAATGTTGAACTTGAAAATCTGCAGAAATCATGCCCTATATGTAAAGAGTCTGTCATTAATCAATTAACTGTGATCTAGGAAGATTAGACAAAAATGTTTCCTTAGATAAGACAGAGCTTTCTGAGCATTTTTAATCACTGAGCATTTTTAATCTTTGCATCTTTTACTGATCATATATTCATTAATCATAATATGATAGGAACTCAAAATTTATAGAATTCAAATGATCAGCAAAATTATGAGTGATTACTGAAAATGGATATTACTTGTTTATATCACCTGCACATCCATTTTCAAAAGGAAAAGCAAGGGTTTAATGTAAGGCACTTAGCCATGTTTGAGTTCAAACTTAGTCTCGTTGTTCCAATTTTTAAATAGCATGCTAGAAGAAACAACATGATTTCCCTGATTTCCTCCTGGATTTTACACAAAATCAATAAAGAGAATTAGTGACCAAAAATCAGCACCCTCAACAAAACTGGTATTTCCAGAAGACTCAATCTAATAAACAATGAAGGACTGACAAATTTAATGAAGACAAAAAGAAGCTGAATGATTATTTTGGAAAGTCAGGATTCCCAAAGGAATAGTCGGTACCATGGGACAAACCAACAATGCATTGTTTTTTTGACAATGGGACCCAAGGCCAGGGCTGTAGCAAAGACTCCAAGAGACCCAATTCAGAGTGTCTGGGGAAGCAGTTAAGATGGAGCTGAACTGAACTAGAAAGAACACAGATAAATCATTTTTGCAGAAAGCAAACTATGTGTGACCTTTTCAGTTTAATGGAAGACAGGAAAAAAAAAAAAAAAAACGGAAACAATAAATAGATCATTAGGTGAAATTCTGCTACTAGAGAACCTTCCTCAAATAGCTGGTTGGGAAAAATCCCACTACTTCTCAAGATGAAGAATACTACATAATGGAAACTTCAATAGATCTATTCAAACATGCTACCTGTATAAAAGAATAAGAAGACAAGAAAGAGAAAAGGGGGGGGGGAAGGAAATTAATATAGGAATGTTGAAACATGTTGCCAATGAGAAATGAAAAATTATAATCAAATGTGTGTGCTGTGCTGTCTCAGTCCCATCCAACTCTTTGAGTTGCCATAGACTGTAGCCCACTAGGCTCCTCTGTCCATGGGATTTCCCAGGCAAGAGTACTGGAGTGGGGTGCCATTTCCTCCTCCAGGGGATCTTCCTGACCCAGGGATCCAATCTGCATCTCCTGTATCAACACGTGGAGTCTTTACTGCTAAGCTATCTGGGAAGCCCCAGACAAATGTGTGTGTATATATAGATGTGTGCGCTTAGTCACTCAGTCATGTCTGACTCTTTGTGACCCCTTGAACTGTAGCCTGCCAGGCTCCTCTGTCCATAGGATTCTCCAGGCAAGAATACTGGAGTGGGTTGCCAGTTCCTTCTCCAGGGGATCTTCCTGACCCAGGGATTGAACCAATGTTTCCTGTATTGACAGGTGGATTCTTATCTGCACAGAGCCACCACAGAAACCCCAAAGTCATAGTACTGAGTTTTTATAGTCACTTTATCTCACATGTCTCCAATGTTCCCATCTATAATCTGTCTCTTAACAAGCATAAATATGTGAGAATGTTGCCTGTCTCTTAACAAGCCCCAAAATATAGGAATGTTGTCAATCATAAGGATAGTAGGAGGAAGCTGTAGTTTTACTTCAACTTAAATGAAAGACAAACTAGCTCAATTTAGATCACAAGCTTATTTCTGACCTTTTATATGTCTTTCTACCAGAAAGGGTAGAGAGAATGGTCACTGTTACTAACATAAATAAAAAAGTCATAAAACTAAACTACCATTTCAAAACACCTCTCCATGGGCATGACTATTAAATTTTGATTTAAATACCAATAAAAGTATAGCAGTAAACTCAATGGCTTAGCAAACTTAAAATAGAGTACCCCATTGCATCTTTTCTAGTGTTGAACACACAAAGTAAACTGCAGTGAAACAGTCTACAATAACCAAAGCAATGCTCACCTCTTTTTCCTGGTATTTCTCTATGTATTGTAATTAAGAATTTCCATATATATTTTAGCAAAAATTTTGTGTTATTTTAAACAGGATATGTCATCTTTCCCTACACCCATTCCCCAAATCTGTTTATTATAAAATGAACAGGAATTATATAAATAGTAAAAAGTACATACAAAGAAAAATAATTCTCCCGCCTACTCAGGACAGATATTACCAGTATCAACAAAATATCATACAAAGGTCCATACACTGTTCAAGAATATGCACTTGCAGTATATATCTGTGTGTATGCAGTGTGTTTCTTCATATATCTTTTTTCCACAAATGAGAATATCATTCACACACTATTATTTAATTGGCTTTGTGTTCACTCAAGTTTAACTTGCACTTCCCCTTCAAATGGTACTCTCAGTTCTGCTTCATTGTTTTCCATAGTTGAAGGCTATTCCATTTTATAGTTGCTGTAATAATATATGTAGCTTTTATTTTCATGAGCAATGCTGACAGGCATTTAGGTTGTTTTAAGGAAGACTTCTATTGTAAGGCTGAAATAATATCTTGTGCATATTTTTTTGCCATTATATTCTAGTGTATGGGGATCATTTATAGAGCTGATGTGATAAGTTACAGTTTTCATTTTGTTTTATATAGCATGTTGTAGTGAAAAATGAAAGAGACCTGCAATATTCAAGATGAGGTTCTCACTGCTGAAGTAGACAGTTCATAGAACTGTGATAACATCTTTATATCTTCTATGGCAATATATAGTCTTACCTCCTAGGTAGCTATTATAATGAAAAGATCTCTCAAGAGATCAAAACATGAAGCAAATGGTATCCCCCATACATCCTTGATTACAATTTCCAAGAGGGCAAGTATAGTGATAATTGTCTCATTACTTCATGTAACACTGTGAGTGGTAGGTCAGTAGTTCTTTCCTGAGTTAAAAACAGTGCATTATTGTCTCAAAGAGGGCTTAATGTAAGAAATAGAAAAATGACAGGTTTTATAAAAATGAGCATTCACTGTACATTTTTTAATTCCTATGCTTCGCACATATCTAACTAGTAGAGAATAGTTGGCCTGAAAACTATGCATGAATTTATGGTTTCCTCTTTTAAGATTCAGAAAAATAATATTAGGTTTAATTAGCAATGAGACATCTTACTATATCATAACTTTATCATGTTTTCTAAGTTTGGGGGCATGATTTGTGTTTAGGTATGAATCAATGGCCCAGAGGAACACAAGTAAAAGGTTTATGACAAATTAAAGAATATTAATAATATTAATTTTACAATAATTGTTTCAAACATCATTTTAAAAAGTTATATCTGTAATATGTGTTTAAGTACAAAGAAAGATAGGTCTTTCAATGGCATGAACGAAGTAATTAATTGCTTGAATGAGTAAAACTCCATTTTTAATGCTTTTGAAAATTAAACAAGTAAAAGATGAATATTATTATTTAAAAGTGAGCAATTTTTAACAAAAATCTTACAGGAAGGTTGGGTGATAAAGACTCAGTAAAATTCTTAGAAGTTTATATCTAATATGCCAAGAGATTAACTGAGTTATTGCCATCTGTTGAAGAAAAAGGGGGAAAAATCTTAGAGTATGACAAATAAAAACTAGATACTTAAAGATGTTCAAGAATATTTGTGCCATTATCTGGTGTCACTGACAACAGGGGGACAGCTTGTTTCAGAACCACTCTTCTCTAAGACTCAACCAGAAAAAGTTTGAAAAAATTAAAATATGAGAAAAAACAATAACAACAACTATTTGAAGATACTGGAAGACTCCAAGGCAGTCAAGGAGTTTAAGGACTAAGATATCAGAAATAAGAGAAGCCCAAAGAAGAGAATCTAACATTTAGTGTAGCTTTTCCTCTTGAGAAACTGATAAGCTGTGAGGTTGCAAAGAATGTGGAAGTTTAAAAATTAAGACTATAAGCAGAGCTTTAGATGACCTCGTAGATTCAGGAAAGTATTTTGATTTCAGTGTCCACTGAGGAAGAAAACTGCTGGTAAAGATTCCAGGTTGTCTGCTGAAACTTAAAGGTGCTAAATAACCCAGGTATTAAAGGAAACTTAACATAGACCAACCCCCCAAACAATGTTTGAAAAATCACTGTCAGCTTCCAAATGTACAATTGAAAATAGTCCTTAAAGATGGGAACCAAACAAAGATATATTTAGATGAACAAAATTGAGAGAATTCCTTATCCACAAGCCACTCTAACTGCAGAATGTGAAGAACTAAAGAACCTCTTGATGAGGGTGAAGTAGAATGAAAAAAGCTGTCTTAAAACTAAATACATATGTATGTGTGTGTGCATATATATATAACTAACATCATAGAATGTGGCCTCATCACTTCATGGCAAATAGAAGGAATAAAGGTAGAAGCAGTGGCAGATGTCCTCTTCTCAGGCCCTAAAATCACTGCAGATGGTGACTGCAGCCGTGAAATCAGAAGATGATTGCTTCTTGGTAGGAAAGCAGTGACAGACTGAGGCATTGTGTTGACAAGCAAAGATCACTCTGCCAACAAAGGTCCGTATAGTCAATCTATGGTCTTCCCAGTGGTCAGGTACGGTTGTGAGAACTGGACCATAAAGAAGGCAAAGCACCAAAGCATTGATGCCTTTGAACTGTGGTGCTGGAAAAGACTCCTGAGAGTCCCTTGGACAGCAAGGAGATCAAACCAGTCAATCCTAAAGGAAATCAACCCTGAATACTCATTGAAAGGACTGATACTGAAGCTGAAGCCCCAGTATTTTGGTCATCCGATGCCAACAGCTGACTCACTGGAAAAGCCCCTGATGCTAGGAAAGATTGAGGGCATAAGGAGAAGAGAGTATCAAAGGATAAGATTGCTGATGGCATCATCAATACAATGGACATGAACTTGGGCAAAATTCGGGAGATGGAGTGGAACAGGGAGGCCTGGCATGCTAAAGTCCATTGGGTTTCAAAGAGCTGGACATGACTGGGTGACTAAACAACAACAACAAAGCTAAGGAGCAATTTTAGGCAGAAGGAAAAAAATCCAAGATGGAAACATGGTATTTGTTATATCAGGAATGACGATCTAAGGAAAGAGTAAATATTTGAAGAAATCTAAATGAATATTGAATTCACATGCTAACTATTAACATGTATTGCTGAAAATATTGATACATAACAGTAGTAACTTAAATGACAAGACATACTAAATAAATGTGAAATGTTCATAAATTCATAAAAGTATTAAATTTGATAGACTTTAGTTGATGCATGTTGTAATTTCTATAATACTAACTAAATTTCTAAAGGAATGGATAATGAGAAAGTTAATAGAGAAAAAATAATCAACATAATTCAAGGAAGTGAAAATAATATTGTAGAAACAGTATAAACCTTAGATCAAAGTGGCAAATTTAAACTTAATTATTTTCGTAATTACATTAAGTGTAAGTGGCTTAAAAACAAAATGTTGCTTAAAATTAAACAAAGTAACTTAATTAGATTCCTTGCAATCTATTCTTACAAATATAAAGAAAAAGGGGAATTAAAATTCAGTGAAAACTATAATGAAGAGAATGAAAAAGGATATTACTATGCAAAAAAGAAAAAGAAAATCACAAGAAAATAAGGGACGTGAAAATAAGGGACATGAGAGGTAGGAAAATGGGAGAAGATAATAAACTATGTAATGTGGATGGGAAAAGAGGAGACTACTTAAAAAACTAAGATCTGAGCCATGCATGGTATACTTCACTAATAATATCTAATTAAAAAAGGAAATAAAATAAGCCAATCTTCCTATTAACATTTATATATATATTCTTTGCAAATATCTGGTAGTTTCAATTTTAAAGTTTTCATTTGACTTGCATTAGAGGTAATAGAAGCAAGTCTCCTAGAGAGATGAAACAGATATCCCTCCATTCCAGAGAAGTCTTTTTTTTTTTTTATGGTACATAACATTCTGTAACATTCAAGGTATTGGAGCAAAACTCTATATCATTCCCTGATATTTTGAAAGACAGTTCAAATTATCTGCTATGAAAGAGCAATTCATTTCTCTATTCTGGGTGGATTTACTCTAATGTTCCCCTTGTTTTAGCTTCATCAGTCATCTGGTACATGAAGAAATGTGAATTCCACATTTAGAATAAAGGATAGATGTCTTCTAGTTACTATTCATACTGACGAGGTACAAAAGACCTTGAAAAGATCAGTTTAGGATTCCACCTTTTTAACTGGCCTAAACGGTCTGGGACATAGTGAATTGGAGTAAGAGAGAGAATAAGATCTGAAGAAGCAAACGAGGTAGTTAATGTATTATCTTGCTGTATCAAGGGTGGTCTTAGACTCCAAATATCTAAATTCACAGAATTTCATAAGTAGGAAAGACTTAGTACTCATCCTTGGTAACTCACTTATTCACTTGTCAAGTAGTTTATTTAATGCTTACTTTTTCATTATCTTTTTTGCGATTTGGAAATTGAAAATGAGAATATAACTACTGATCCTCAGATATCTGTATGAAATAAAATAGTCTAAGTAAAATATCATAGGATTGTATACACAGTTCAGTAGAATCACAGTGGAGCTGGTGATTAAATGTAATGGGATGAAAGGAGTCAGAAAACTTACAGAGAGGTCAGCTTGATTGGATTTTATAAATTAGCAGATATGACCAGTTGAGAATAAAGTAAAGGGAATTCAATTAAAAGTGAATGTCATGAGGAAGAGGTGTAAAAGTGAGAGGCGTCAGAGAGCGGAAAAGACCCATAGGATCCTTGGCATGTTACCTTAGGCAATTTAGATACTTCATGGTCCCACAGACAATCCAGAGCTTCTGAATTATTAACATGGGAAATGAGGTACATGATTACATTTGTATTTTATCCAAATGAATATGGAGGAAAGATTTAGGGTGAATTTGAAAAGTGTGAGATTCCAGGAAAGGAGACCAATTAGGAGATTAAGGATTATCAAAATAATCCAAAATGATATATTTAGGTGTTAAAGTATATTAGGAATAAGAAGACTGGAGACAGAGAAAATATATACTTGAGACTGTACAAAGAAACCTTAAATATCATTAGGATGTACTTTAAAAAAATATTATCAAGTGAGATATATTTTTGATCAAATCACTGATCTCCAGGTTTGTATATCTTTAAGTGGGAAGTCAGTTTCTTTCAAACCTGATTATCTGTTTCTTGGAAATGCTGTAAGATGCAGCATTATTTAGGTTAGTGAACAAATTTGTGCTTTAAATCTCATTTGTCTTTAAGCAAATTATTTCCATCATAGGACACTTACTATGCTAGTAAGGAAAAAAAAAAACAGATTAAAGTTGAGATAAATACTATCATCATTCTCATTTGACATATAATCCTAGAATTATATGTATATCTATAAAAGTTATGTGTGTGTGTGCTTGCATGCATGCAGTTTTAGGTATTACATTTTTGTTAACATGAAAACTGAATCAAATTTCAGCAAATGTGGAAAAATACTGGGAAGCTATTTTTACACCAATAGCAAACATTCAATATTAGGCTAAAGAGATAATTAACAGAAAACATGACACAACAAGCTTTAAATCTGTAGAATACTGTGAAAACTGAAACCCCTACCAACTCCCAAGCCTTTTAAATGTATCTTGCACTAAATTCTCATAGTCAGTAGCAAGGGAGAGTGGGTGATGGTGCGTTTTATGTCTATTGTACTGGTGTAATTATTAAAAGTATAGTTTTCCAGTTACTCAAGTGACTGATTTGGATAATAAATCACATGTTCACCCCAATTTTAGACTTCTCTGACTTGTCCTGTATCTTATCAACTCCTAGTATTTATGTCCTGACTCTCTCTTGTCTCTGCTTTATATACTATGTCAAAATTAGCAATACCTTGTGACTTACTTTATATCAGCAGAAGTAGTGTCTGTGCAGGGGAGGGATCAGGTAGCTTTTTAAAAGAGGGAAGGCATATTATGTCACTTTCTTTTATGCATAGACACCTTCTTCACCTTAGAGAAGAAGATCTACTGAGTAATCAACCTTCAGAAGGGAGCACCATAAAAGATAGTAACACAAAAAATCATTTTTTGTCAAATTAACACTGGCTGAATATTTAATAACATATAGTTACTCCAATTCACTTTGAGAAAGGATAGATTTTATTTGTGAAACTAATGGGTAATTTAAAACTTAAAGATTTATGTATAATTAGGGTTTGAAAGTGAAAGTCGCTCAGTTGTGCCCAACTCTTTGCGACCCCATGGACTTAGTCCATGGAATTCTCCAGGCCAGAATACTGGAGTGGGTAGCCTTTCCCTTCTTCAGGGGATCTTCCCAACCCAGGGATCGAAACCAGGTCTCCCACACTGCAGGTGGATTCTTTACCAGCTGAGCCACAAGTGAAGCCCAATTAGGGTTTGAATATATGCAAAAATGTATTGTTTTATAATGAAACCAGTTTCTTAAAAATAGAAATGTGAATATCCCTTGATCATCTCTCATGGAATGCTAAGCATATTAACAGTAAAAGAAAGTTCCAGAGCTGAGCTTCAAGGGCCTTTCAACATAAATTTTATTATTTGTCAAGTCCTTTCACAATTATTATTTAAAACACTTTCCATTGTGATTGAAACATATAGGATTTTCTGAAGGGTTTATTAATTTTAGGTTAGAGACTATGTCAATATATTTTTTTCACTGAAAAATATTACTCCAGAGTATTAGCTCAATAAAAGTTAGCAGGATGATTAAACCAAAAAACAAATTTTAGTAACACAAGAATGTGTAGAATGGCAGTGTTATAAACTAAGATGGTACAATGATTTTCTTATACAAATCATTACCACTGTGATATAATACAATAAAAATAAATTTAATGAAATATACATAGCCAAATTAACTGGGTATTACTTATATGTACAGTTAAAAGGTATCATGTATATATCGAGAAAAAAAATTTAAGAGCAAATTCAATGCACTGAATGTTTTGCCAAAGACTAGGGACTCAACATTTCTCTAAAGTAATCACAGGCTACCAGCAGCTGCTTGGCCAAAGTTTTTTTCAAAATTAAATATTTGATGTCTGCTAAGGTATAACTCACTCTTACCATCTGATCTTGTAGACTAAAACCACTGCAAGGCACTTCTGAGTCACTTTCAAATTTCTCAGAATACTTCTCCAGGTGAGAAACAAATACTGAAATCTTATTTCTTCTATGGAGACTGAAGAATAAAATTGCTAAGTGAAGTATTTGCTTAAAGTTAAGAAGCAACTGGAGAATGTGGTGATGTTTTGACGTCTGAGCTCTGGGGTATTTTTTATTATTATTATTTTACTTTACAATACTGTATTGGTATTGCCATACATCAACATGAATCTGCCATGGGTGTACATGAGTTCCCAATCTTGAGCCCCTCTCCCACCTCCCTCCCCATACCATCTCTCTGGATCTTCCCCGTGTACCAGCCCCAAGCATCCTGTATCCTGCATCGAACCTAGACTGGTGATTCGTTTTTTATATGATATTATACATGTTTCAATGCCATTCTCCCAAATCATCCCACCCTCTCCCTCTCCCACAGAGTCCAAAAGACTGTTCTATATATCTGTGTCTCTTTTGCTGTCTCGCATACAGGGTGATCATTACCATCTTTCTAAATTCCATATATAGGTGTTAGTATACTGTATTGGTGTTTTTCTTTCTGGCTGACTTCACTCTGTATAATCAGCTCCAGTTTCATCCACCTCATTAGAACTGATTCAAATGTATTCTTTTTAATGGCTGAGGAATACTCCATTGTGTATATGTACCACAGCTTTCTTTTCCATTCGTCTGCCGATGGACTTCTAGGTTGCTTTCATGTCCTGGCTATTATAAACACTGTTGCAATGAACATTGGGGTACACTTGTCTCCTTTAGTTCTGGTTTTACTCAGTGTGTATGCCCAGCAGTGGGACTGCTGGGTCATAAGGCAGTTCTATTTGCAGTTTTTTAAGGAATCTTCATACTGTTCTCCATAGTGGCTGTACTAGTTTGCATTCCCACCAACAGTGTTAAGAGGGTTCCCTTTTCTCCACACTCTCTCCAGCATTTATTGCTTGTAGACTTTTGGACCACAGCCATTCTGACTGGTGTGAAATGGTACCTCATTCTGGTTTTGATTTGCATTTCTCTGATAATGAGTGACGTTGAGCATCTTTTCATGTGTTTGTTAGCCATCTGTATGTCTTCTTTGGAGAAATGTCTATTTAGTTCTTTGGCCCATTTTTGGATTGGGTCGTTTATTTTTCTGGAATTGAGCTGCAGGAGTTGCTTGTATATTTTTGAGATTAGTTGTTTGTCAGTTGCTTCATTTGCTATTATTTTCTCCCATTCAGAAGGCTGTCTTTTCACCTTGCTTATAGTTTCCTTTGTTGTGCAGAAGCTTTTAATTTTAATTAGATCCCGTTTGACTTCAGGCTCTACTACAAAGCCACAGTTATCAAGACAGTATGGTACTGGCACAAAGACAGAAATATAGATCAATGGAACAAAATAGAAAGCCCAGAGATAAATCCACACACCTATGGACACCTTATCTTTGACAAAGGAGGCAAGAATATACGATGGATTAAAGACAATCTCTTTAACAAGTGGTGCTGGGAAAACTGGTCAACCACTTGTAAAAGAATGAAACTAGAACACTTTCTAATACCGTACACAAAAATAAACTAAAAATGGATTAAAGATCTAAACGCAAGACCAGAAACTATAAAACTCCTGGAGGAGAACATAGGGAAAATACTCTCCAACACAAATCACAGCAGGATCCTTTATGACCCACCTCCCAGAATACTGGAAATAAAAGCAAAATAAACAAATGGGGTTTTATTGGTAGGTAAAACACTATGTCTTTTGGAGATGCATTCAATGATAGACCCTGAAAAATGTTTCAAATGTAAGTAAAGCTCATATAAATACTGTAATTAAGATTACATTGATGAATGCAGTACATTTGGATGTTTATTAACTCCATCTATATAAATGAATATTTACCTTTAAATTATTAAAGTAATCTAGAAAAGTATGTGAAACAATAACTTCCCCATGCACAAACTGGATTTAGAAAATGCAGAGTAAACAGAGATCAAATTGCCAAATACACTGGATCATAGAAAAGCAAGGGAATTCCCCTTAAAAAAAAAATCTACTTTGGCTTCATTGACTATGCTAAAGCCTTTTGCTGTGTGGATCATAACAAATTGTGGAATATTCTTAATGAGATATGAATAACATACCACATTACCTGCCTCCTGAGTAAACGTTACACAGGACAAGAAGCAACAGTTAGAACTGGACATGGAAAAAAGAGACTGGTTCAAAACTGTGAAAGGAGTATGTCAAGACAGTATATTGCCATCCTGCTTATTTAACTTATATACAGAGTACATCATGTGAAATGCCAGGCCAGATGAATCACAGCTGGAATCAAGATTGCTGGGAGAAATAACAACAACCTCTTTTGCAGAAATGATACCACTTTAATGGCAGAAAGTCAAGAGGAACTAAAGAGACTTTGATGAGGGTAAAAGAGAAGAGTGAAAAGCTAGCTTGAAACTCAACTTCCAAAAAAATGAAGATCATAGCACACGGTCCTATCACTTCCTGGCAAATAAATGGGGAAAACGTGGAAACTGTCATATTTCATTTTCTTGGGCTCCAAAATCAATACAGATGGTGACTGCAATCACAAAATGAAAAGATGCTTGCTCCTTGGAAGAAAAACTACGACAAACCTAGACAGTGTAATAAAAAGCAGAGACATCACATTGCCAACAAAAGTCCATATAGTCAAAGCTATGGTTTTTCCAGTAGTCATGTACGGATGTGAGAGTTGGACCATAAAGAAGGCTGAGCGCTGAAAAATTGATGTTTTTGAGCTGTGGTGCTGGAGAAAACTCTTGAGAGTCCCTCGGATAGCAAGGAGAGCAAAACAGTCAATCCTAGAGGAAATCAGCTCTGAATATTCATTGGAAGAACTAGTGCTTATTCTCCAGTACTTTGGTCACCTGATGGGAAGAGCTGACTGACTGGAAAGGACCCTGATGCTGGGAAAGATTGAGGGCAAGAGGAGAAGGGCAGAGGATAAGATGACTGGACAGCATCACTGACTCCGTGGATGGTGACAAAGGATGAGATGGTTGGTTGAGCAAACTCGGGGAGATAGTACAGGACAGGGAAACCAGATGTGCTGCAGTTTATGGGCTACCAAAGAGTTGGACATGACTTAGAGATTGAAAACAACAACAAATCTAGAAAAAACCAGGTAGTCTGAAAAAAAAAAAAAAGCCCAATCTTTTAAAATCTATTGTTATTCTTCCTTTATCAAATGAATCACCCTTCTGATCTTGATAGAATACATATACTTAGAAAAAAAATCTAAAGAGAAACCAGTGTTAGCCTATGACTTGTGCATGACTGAAGTATCAGACTATGGTAGGTACAAATATACAAAGAATATTCAGTTCTGTGGTAAATGCATCCATAAAACTAGAGGGGTCGAGTCTGTGATATAAATGCTCAGTTGTGTCCTATTCTTTGCGACCCCATGGACTGTAGCCCATCTGACTCCTCTGTCCATGAGATTATTCCAGGCAAGAATACTGGAGTGGATTGCCATTTACTCCTCCAGGGGATCTTCCCGACCCAGGGATCAAACCAGTGGCTCCTGCATCTCCTGCACTGGCAGGCAGATTCTTTATCACTGAGCCACCAGGTAAGCCCCTGTGATGTGAGACAACAGTCAAAAAGCAGTGGTCCTTAGCCATGAGTAAATTTTACCCATAGGGATATTTGATGATGTCTGGGCAAAAAAGAGTCAACCCAATGTCAAGACAGTGGGTAGGACATGCAAGGAGCATCTAGATCATCTGAGAAGAGGATAGGGGTGCCACTAAATATTCTATAGTGCACAAGAACACCCCCACACAAAGGTTTATCCAGGCCAAAGGGACAACTATGCTGAGGTTTAAAATCTCTGGGGACTTCCCTGGCAACCCAGTGGTTAAGACTCTATTATGCCACTGGTCGGGGAACTACGGATCCCACATGCTATGTGGTGTGGCAAAAACATAGTCAGACAAATTTTTAAAAAGCAAAGTAAAACTCTGGTCAGGTAAGGGCTCTAAGAATTAGTCAATGGCTAATAAAATAAACTTTAAATGAGAACACGCAAGCCACTGGGTCCCCAAAACATTACGCAATGTTAAACATTAATGAGGGTCATGCAGGAAAAATAGTAAAATGAACATTGTGCTAAACTACCACTGAAGTAATTGTTCAGTAGAGCACAATATGCCTATCACAGGACACACGTGATAAAATTCTCACAGTTACTGAAGGGAAATATTTTTTCTCTTCCTTAAGCAATTTATTTCATTTTATTTGAGAGTTATTTCCCCTTTAATTTTAACTTGACAAAACTAAGTAGTATCACATAATAGGGTCTCAATGACCACTTTAAATGAATTAATGTCTCTGCTTATGTCCTCTATATATTCTCTTTTTACTTCAGCACTCTCACCCCATTTCCCCTCTCATATTATTTTTTACATAAGCTGGAGATATCAATTGTATCTAGACATAAGATAAATAATACAATTCAAAGAGTTCTTAGTAATTGAATCCTACATTAATAAACTCAACATTGAATACAAATTTGAAACTGTTATGAAATTATTAAGGTCTAGAGAAAACTGTGTTGGAGAAGGAAATGGCAACCCACTCTAGTACTCTTGCCTAGAGAATCCTGTGGACAGAGGGGCCTGGTGGGCTGCTGTCCATGGGGTCTGAGTCAGACACGACTGAAGCAACTTAGCATGCATGCATTGGAGAATGAAATGGCAACCTGCTCTAGTATTCCTGCCTGGAGAATCCCAGGGACAGAGGAGCCTTGTTGGCTGCCGTCTACAGGGTCTCACAGAGTCAGACACGACTGAAGCGACTTAGCAGTAGCAGCAGCAGAGAACTGTGTGGCTGAGATGGTAAAGAACCTGCCTGTAATGAAGGAGACCCATGTTCGATCCCTGGGTCAGGAAGATCCTATGAAGTTAGGAATGGCTACCCACTCCAGTGCTCTTGCCTGGAAAATTCCATGGACAAAGGAGCCTGGTGAGTTACAGTCCATAGGGTTGCAAAGAGTCAGACATGCCTGAGCAACTAACACACATTTATTATTGATCAAAAAACACTGCTAATTTGCAATAATGTCAAAGTTCTAATTGTTAAATGTTATTAAAAGGAAAAAAAAACAGAAGGGAGAAATATTGATTAGAAAATTTATATGGAACATGTAAAGACTGAATAGAGATTGAGAAAAGCCTATTTCAAAATTATGATTTTCACATAGATGAAGCCAAGTAAGTATGCCCTCCCTTTTGACACTAACAGCTAAAATGTTACTAGTATTATACATTTGGAGGTAATCTGAAATCCTTTAAGGTATTTTTAAAGATAAAAATAAAAATAAGTATGCATGCATATATTAAAGTACACATGACAGTATGTTCCATTTATTAGAACCACCAACATCAAAGAGAGGGATAGATACAGATAGATGGATAAATGAGAGAAGTGTCTATGGTTCTAATGTATGGAAATATTAATTAAAAATTAAGAATACAATGTAGAAATATGGTTCAAGGTGGGAATTATTTATCGGACCTGCCTTTCTATAAGAACTCCTCCTGTTTCTAGCTGGGAAGGGAAGGAAAATGAAGAAAAGGTATTAATGCCTGGAATCACTTACTTAAAAACCTGATGAAAAGAGGAGGGGCAGAAGTTGCTAGAAATCTCAGGCGGCCTCACCCTGTCCCCAGCTGACTGGAGCGCTGGCACAGCGAGACTGGTTTCCAGGTGCTCACCACAGCTGTGAGTCTACCTTTGACTCACAACTTCCGTTTTCCTTTTGGCGGAAATGCTTGAGATGGAGAAACCTAACCTGAACCTGATCGCAGAGGATCAGAAAAGTACAATGTCAACCCTTCCAGTCCTGTGGCCACAGGAAGAGCATACCCATAGGTAGATGGGAGGGATGCTTGATACCAATAGGGTATCCAGCACTCTGATCATTAATACAATAGAAGAGTAGAGATTATTGTTTCTCAAGCTGGTAAGTTTCCCCACCTCCACTTAGAACATACAGCAACGGTTTAAACAGATCTCACCTTCCAACTCTCAGATCTGACATGACAAAGGAAAGAGAACATTTACCTTTTTGCTGAAGCTGAAAATCCAGTACTTTGGCCACCTCATGCGGAGAGTTGACTCATTGGAAAAGATTCTGATGCTGGGAGGGATTGGGGGCAGGAGGAGAAGGGGACGACAGAGGATGAGATGGCTGGATGGCATCACTGACGCGATGAACGTGAATCTGAGTGAACTCCGGGAGTTGGTGATGGACGGGGAAGCCTGGCGTGCTGCGATTCAGGAGGTCGCAAACAGTCGGACACGACTGAGCAACTGAACTGAACTGAACTGAGGCTTGGCTCAAGATCAGATCCTGAATTACAAATGTTCAAAGCACAAAGAAATTGAAAACATTTTCCACAGATTTCAAAGATAATGATACATTAGAAAAATAAAACAACATTCCTTTTCCATCTGTCTGTGACTTAATAACTTCTAAAATATTTTTTTGGGGGGGGCTGTTTAACCAGACATCATAGCCTACAGGACAAAACCAAGATTCCATTGTTGCTGCTGTTTGGATCTGCAAGTGCCAAGTAAACAAGGCATCAATGTTTCCTTGTGAGAGCTACTACCCTAGTCTTGTGTCAATGGCCCTGGAATGCTCCTCCTGGCTAGATCTCAGTCTCATTGTTTAATGCTAGTATATCTATCTGCCTTTCTCTTGATCTTTTTGGTAACCAAATGTTTTATCCCTGAGCTAGAGTGTTCCTGAGATCAGGTATCTCTGTGATTCTTTCAAATTCCTCACACTTTGCTCCAATTTCCTTGAAACCCTGAAGTTTGCCAGCTACTTGGAGTATTATTGACTGCCTTTACAAGACTGGGTTATCATCCTCAAACGTGTGATGCTGATTTCTGATCTAGAATTCTAACAGAGTATAAGAATGGAAATGTGCAGGCTGTCTTGAGCTGTTGGGCTCAGTGCAAAGGGGTAATAGAGGCCACTTCCCATGGGAAGATGGGCTCAGGAAGAAAATGCTTGTGCATATAGTCAGTAGATGAGGGTGTATGTGAAAAAAGAGATGGATTTGGGAGGTAGAATGTTGGAGAATTATCTGATTTAGTAGGAGCAAGAGAGTAGACTTGTGAAACATGTTTCAGTAAATCCCAGGGAGAGAAAGATACATTAGTTGGACATACCTGGTTAGAGCCCTTTGCATGATATTAACTGTTGTTTTGCTTTTGCTAAGTCACTTCAGTCATGTCCGACTCTGTGTGACCCCATAGACAGCAGCCCACCAGGCTCCCCCGTCCCTGGGATTCTCCAGACAAGAACACTGGAGTAGGTTGCCATTGCCTTCTCCAATGCATGAAAGTGAAAAGTGAAAGTAAAGTCGCTCAGTCGTGTTCGACTCCTAGCAACCCCATGTTGTTTAATATCATATAAAATCCTCATGCTTTGAAGAAAATCTAGAGGATTCTATAGGATGGAAATATATTTGCAAGTATGCCGATCCTCTGGTGTGTATTTTATCTCCTATGCCTGCATGTTACTTAGGGTTTTGCTTTGATCCTGTCTGTAGCCTGATCAGTCATATCCAGATGGTCACTTTTTTTCTTTAGCTCATCCTACAGTAGCTCAAATTCCAGTTACAGCATATGACTAGAAGCATATTTTAACAGAGTTAAAATGCAGCTTTTTCTGATTTATTTTAGTATTCTTTTCGATTATCCTAAAGGCAAATAAATAAATCAAAGGCAAATAAACAGACTTCACAAGTATATGATCCAAAAGTGAAGATAAAAACTCTGTTTTGATTCCTCTGTTATGATTAGAGTAGGAAAATACATGTAATAGACTGATTGGAGCCTCTCAAACTAACCAAGTAGCAAAATGTTGATCAATTTAAGAAATAAAATTTATTCAAATAATCCCTTTAAAAAGCTTAAACAAATAAGTCAGTAGAATATATACTTATTAATTGCTTGCCTGCTTGTACTGTAAAATGATACTTTCTATCAGCATAGTTTTTTAATATCTATTTTTTACAGTTTTGCTTATTCTTTGAATTCTGTATATTTGAAGCTCATTGTTTTTGTTCTTTTTTTTTCAGTTTATTCTTTTTTTTATAGTTTTTTATTTTTTTAATTTTAAAATCTTTAATTCTTACATGTGTTCCCAAACATGAACCCCCCTCCCACCTCCCTCCCCATAATATCTCTGTGGGTCATCCCCATGCACCAGCCCCAAGCATGCTGTATCCTGCGTCAGACATAGACTCATACTCATTACAGTCACCTCTCCAACTTGTTTTCTACCTCTTGCTATTTCAAATTTCTTCTTTGAATTTACATACTTAATATTCAGATTCATTTCTGGACAGTTAAAAAAACTCCTTAGTTCTTCTGGTTTTCTCTCTTTCCAGGAGTTCTTAATTCAATGTTAAAGCAGTGCTTTACTAATCTTTATTTTCCTTGTGGGAGTTAAGGCACAATTCTCTGTGAAGAACTGCTTTAAATATAAAGTTTGAAACAGAGTTTTATCTTCCTCTCTTTGACCTTTTCACTCAGAAAGATACTATTTTGAAGATTTTTTTTTTCTCACCATCAGATGATGCACATCAACAGTACTAAGTTTAATTTATTTGTGTTCACAAAAATAGACAATCATTTGATGTGGGTCTGCCTTTTTAAGGTAAATAATTCAGGAGTTAGATTTTCAGGTAAATTCTCAAGTATAGACAAAATTACCTGAGAGTTTCTGCCATAGCTCCTCTCTCTCAGGCTAGACAAGACTGATACAATGTCTTGTCTCTATTGCTGCTCTGCAATTAGGTTCATCGGTACCATCTTTCTAGATTTTGTATATATATATATAATAACATAATATATTTTTATAATATAATAGAGGGTGGGAGGTATGGAGAGAGTAACATGGAAACATACAATACCGTATGTAAAATAGCCAATGGGAATTTGCTGTGTGACTCAGGGAACTCAAGTCAGAGCTCTGTAACAACCTAGATGGGTGGGATGGGGAGGGAGGTGGGAGGGGGGATGGGTAAACCTATAGCTGATTCATGTTGTGACTAGCTGATTCAGGTGGTAGAAACCAACACAATACTGTAAAGCAATTATCCTTCAGTTAAAAATAAATTTTTTAAAAGATTGATACAATGAAGTGCTATAGAGAAGAATTCTACATACTGGAAATACTAAGGTCTTAAAGGTAATGTTGTTTATGCCAAGGGAAAAAAAAAGGGAAGGTCAAGATACTTCAGTTCAGTTCAGTTCAGTTCAGTCGCTCAGTCATGTCCAACTCTTTGCGACCCCATGAATCGCAGCCCGCCAGGCCTCCCTGTCCATCACCAACTCCCGGAGTTCACTCAGACTCACATCCATCGAGTCAGTGATGCCATCCAGCCATTTCATCCTCTGTCGTCCCCTTCTCCTCCTGCCCCCAATCCCTCCCAGCATCGAAGTCTTTTCCAATGAGTCAGCTCTTTGCATGAGGTGGCCAAAGTACTGGAGTTTCAGCTTTAGCATCATTCCTTCCAAAGAAATCCCAGGGCTGATCTCCTTCAGAATGGACTGGTTGGATCTCCTTGCAGTCCAAGGGACTCTCAAGAGTCTTCTCCAACACCACAGTTCAAAAGCATCAATTCTTCGGTGCTCAGCCCTCTTCACAGTCCAGCTCTCACATCCATACATGACTACTGGAAAAACCATAGCCTTGACTAGACAGACCTTAGTCGGCAAAGTAATATCTCTGCTTTTGAATATGCTATCTAGGTTGGTCATAACTTTTCTTCCAAGGAGTAAGGTCAAGATACTTAGAAGAGAAAAATAGCACTAACAAAAAATATACTTTGACTTTTCTACCAGCTGAAACCATGTGTCCAGTAGATGTCAGAGCAATTGTGAAAAGGGAGTTATAGAAAAACATTCTCAAAGATTGTAACATCTTTAGGTCCCACAAACAAGAACTGTAATAGAAGCAATGTGTTACTAAGATATAGATATAGCATTCAAATGACATATTTAATCACAATATACAATCTGTTTGCCTATTATAAAACACATACAGTTCATGAATCAGGTAACTAAGAAAAATGATAATGACATTTTTGATCCCAAATGAAGGAAGTGTTATGCATCCTGAAAGATACAGTGTTTGACAGATAATGCTGTTATTAAAATGAGAAAACAAGACCCTCCATCTTGCCCTGGAGAGAAATGTGGTCACAGCACTCTTCCCTTTCCTCTTTTCTTGCCACTTTGATGAAGGAACTCCTTGAATCTTCCTGACAACTTGGAACTTCTTGATTACTCTGGACTCTTATTAAGACATATCCAAACTCAGTCTACTTTACCACACCAACCCATTAATGATTGGAATTGAATATGTGTCCGTAACCTATCAGGTGTGTGATGGGGAAAGGTTACTGAGTAGGGAACAGACACTGGATGGGGGAACATGAATACAGTAATACAGAAAGGGAATTCCTAGCTCAAAGCCTCCTATATCAGTTGCAAGAAATTATTGGTAGATCATCATGGCTTTGCAAATCTTTACCCATCGGTTGGGGTGCCAGGGTCAAAGAAACTCAGTACCTTTTGGAGCAAGAACAGATATTTTACAATACCTTTTATATTTCTATGAATAGAATTCTAAATTATAATATATAATTTTGATTGCTTTATTTTTAAATATGTTTTTAATAACCCATTGCAGATGAAAGTAAGGGTTCACTATGACCAACAACTCTGTTGACATTGTGAGCCTAGAGATTGGAAGGCAACTTCCTTTCTAACCTCTCATAATAAGAGTATCATCTTAAACACGGAATTAGATATTACGAGGGAAGGGAATTTTCAATTTTAAGTCTTTTACATGAAATCTTCTATTAGTTAAATTTAATGTAATTTTCTGCTGAAGAGTGATTGTTTCATTAAAAACAATCTAGACCCTTGAGTAAAGTAGCATATTGAATCCAAAAATGACTAGAAACAGTTATCCCAAATATTGCAAGATTAACAATATCTATTTGAAGAATGTTCACATTTTATTTTAACTATATTGGTATATATTACATATCCATGTATATTCACTTGTATTCAATACATGTACATATACACATATACAATCTAAATTGATTTCAGGATATGTAATCATTTTTTACAATTATTTGACTAAAGAAATGAAAAGAATCAATTATCAGCCATTCCTAAGTACTGTTTGAAAATGTATACTACTTTATATCTTAAAGTTTAAATATGAATCCTTTCAGAAAAGCCCACTGAATTCTTTAAATCTCAGGAATATTTTCAATGATCTCCACCAGAACTAAACATGATAAATTATGACCAACCAAACAGCCAGGTGAGAACTAAATAAGAAACCTTAATTACTGCTGGATGTCTTCAATTACCAAGACTAAGTTCAGTTCAGTTCAGTTCAGTTCAGTTCAGTTCATTCACTCAGTCGTGTCCGACTCCTTGCAACCCCATGAATCGTAGCATGCCAGGCCTCCCTGTCCATCACCATCTCCCAGACTTCACTCAGACTCACATCCATCGAGTCAGTGATGCCATCCAGCCATCTCATCCTTGGTCGTCCCTTCTCCTCCTGCCCCCAATCTCTCCCAGCATCAGAGTCTTTTCCAATGAGTCAACTCTTCGCATGAGGTGGCCAAAGTACTGGAGTTTCAGCTTTAGCATCATTCCTTCCAAAGAAATCCCAGGGTTGATCTCCTTCAGAATGGACTGGTTGGATTTCCTTGCAGTCCAAGGGACTCTCAAGAGTCTTCTCCAAAACCACAGCTCAAAAGCATCAATTCTAGCACTCAGCCCTCTTCACAGTCCAACTCTCACATCCATACATGACCACAGGAAAAACCATAGCCTTGACTAGACGGACCTTTGTTGGCAAAGTAATGTCTCTGCTTTTCAATATGCTATCTAGGTTGGCCATAACTTTTCTTCCAAGGAGTAAGTGTCTTTTAATTTCATGGCTGCAGTCACCATCTGCAGTGATTCTGGAGCCCCCAAAAATAAAGTCTGACACTGTTTCCACTGTTTCCCCATCTATTTCCCATGAAGTGATGGGACTGGATGCCATGATCTTCGTTTTCTGAATGTTGAGCTTTAAGCCAACTTTTTCACTCTCCTCTTTCACTTTCATCAAGAGGCTTTTTAGTTCCTCTTTACTTTCTGCCATATTCCATGTTTTAGATGTGTCTACAATTTTTAAATGTCAGCGGAGTTATTTGAGGTTCTGCTTAAAATTAAAGTACTTGCTACAAGTTACACAGGAACAGTAAGTGGTACTAAAAGCAGAAGGAAAGTGCATATTACTGAACATTATACTTCAATAGATTGGAGACAGAAATGGCAGCCTATTCCAGTATTCCTGCCTGGGAAATGCCATGGCCAGAGGAGACTGTTGGGCTATAATAGGGTCGCAAAAGAGTCAGACACGACTGAGCAACTAAACAACAGTATTTCAATGGACTGTGCTTAGTTGCTCTGCTGCTGCTGCTAAGTTGCTTCAGTCATGTCCGACTCTGTGCGACCCCATAGACGGCAGCCCACGAGGCTCCCCCATCCCTGGGATACTCCAGGCAAGAACACTGGAGTGGGTTGCCTTTTCCTTCTTCAATGCATGAAAGTGAAAAGTGAAAGGTAAGTCGCTCAGTCATGTCTGACCCTCAGTGACCCCATGGACTGCAGCCCAACAGGCTCCTCCTTCTGCTCAGTTGTGTCCAAATCTTTGCAACTCCATGCACTGTAGCCCACCAGGCTTCTCTGTCCATGGAGGTTCTCCAGGCAAGAATATTGGAGTAGGTAGCCATGACCTCCTCCAGAGGATCTTTCCAACCCAGGGATCGAACCCAGATTCCCTGCATTGCAGGAGGACTCTTTACCATCTGAGCCAACCTACACTTCAACAGAAAAGTACAAATGAAAGTCAGACTCACACTGAAGGTCAAATCTTCAATAGATCTGCACCCCAAGCTCACACTGACTTGTCATGTTTACTTGGAGATGTGTAAATAAACTAACACGTATTGAATATAGGTGACTGATACATTTGTATTTTGTTGAAATGGAAAAATAGAATTATGATTAATAATGTTAACAGGTTTCTTTTTACTGGATGCAGGAATGAGCCAAATACAAACTTCATACTTTTCATAAACATGCAGCTCATTGAGTAAAAGGGGCAAAACATTACATAATAGAAATTATAAAACACACTGGAGAAGGTAGTTTATTTTTAAAAAAGGACATTAGGTTACTGAGGTGATAATCCTGAAACTCTGAACTCATTATAATGGAAAGTTGTTTTTAATCTCTCCCACAGGAAATCCTTTCATATCATGTTCAGGATACATAAAACTATACTAGATGATTTTATAAAGTATTGCTATTGGATGTTATCAGGAATGCCTTATTATCTATAAAGTTCCTAGATCCAAAATATCAAAAAAATGCTTTCACTTTTTTAGTATAATGGAGAGTTGGTTACTTTGGGAATAAACATAAGGAATCATATTACAATATCTGTTTAAGTTAATATAGTAAAATAAAGTAATAAACATATTGATAAGATGAAAAGTTTACAAAAAATACCATATCAAATATTTCACTTCAAGAATACACACACACACACACACACACACACACACACACATCCCTTGCATAACTGACTAGGTGTTCATGGTTTCCATAATCCATGAATGATGGAACTGTAGTTAAAATGAAGCAAAAACAAGATTAAGTAGAAAACAGATCATTTCCAGTGATCTTATGGATAAAGTCAAAGCAACTGACTGAACTTTTGCCTTTTTTTTTTCTTCAATCTGTGGTCTGCAGGGTCAGAATTTATATATCTTGTGACAAATATTTACTTTTTTTCATCTTGTCATCTTTGCCATTTTGCTTTTGGAGAGATAAGCCAAAGATGTCTTTTGTCATGAAGGCCTGTTTGATCTGAGGTGAGTGCACTTACCAGGTTTAATATTCTTCAGAGAGGACTTCCTTCTAGTCAAGCAATTAAAGTGTAAGCTTCAGAAATCCTCCAAAAACCTTTCATTCATTCTATCTTTTGCTTTGTTCCCTGATAAAGAAAACCATAAATTCTATTTACCTAATCATTCTTCAATCATCTCCTATTTGTTATTATCTTTTATATAATAAGTTTGATGAGTCTTATTATCCTGGAATATAAAATATATAATAATTTTCTCCCATCATTGATGTTGTTCAGTCATGAACTGGGGTCTGACTGTTTGCAACCCCATGGACTGCAGCACATCAGGCTTCCCTGTCCTTCACTATTTCCTGGAGTTTGCTCAAACTCATGTCCATTGTGTCAATGATCCCATCCAAACATTTCACCCTCTGTTGCCCCCTTCTCCTGCCCTCAATCTTTCCCAGTATCAGGGTCTTTTCCAGTGATTCAGCTTTTTGCATCAAGTGGCCAAAACTTCAGGATCAGTCCTTCCAATGAATATTTAGGGTTGATCTCCCATCATTACATTTAATAACTATTTTCTGTCAAATGTCTTCCAATCTCTTAACAACAGCTTGAGTAGGTCTTGCAATTTGTGGGTCAGTTCTAACTATTAAAACTAGCAAACTTTAATCATTTTCAAGGGAAATTCAAAGTTGTCTTCTCCCTCAGTACAGGCTTAACATGTGGGGTGAGGGTTTGGGATCAGGAGCTAGGGAATGTTCTTCTCTTTATATTTTATATACTACCTCTCCTGGGTCTTCCAGGCTCTAGAGAGATTCCACTTGTGAATGGAAAGGAGGAAGATAACATCAAATGGTCTTTTGAACCAACTGGGTGGAGAAGTCGTAAATTTGTCTTTGGTTTGTCTTATTGTGTTTTGGCTTGTACTTCTCTAACACACTGCTCCTAGCCATGGAAGCCATAGTTAGGAAAAATATATTGTAGGTGTTCAAGTACCAGCTGTCTTTTGTGTATATGTGTGGGTGTATGCATAATTTTTTTCACAGTGCCTTGAAAGACCTCCTCACTGCACAATTCTCTGATATGAGAAATTTGTCTTAAAATCAGTCTCTTAAATCCCATCTCATAAATTATGATTGATAGTTCATCATGCAACATTTACTGTTGAAATCCTCTATAAAATGACTACTTATTTTTTAATTGGAATATAATTGCTTTACAAAGTTGTGTTAGTTTCTGCTGTACAATGAAGTGAATCAGCCATATGCATGCATATATTCTCTCCCTCGTGGACCTCCCTCCCTACCATCCCACCCCTTTAGTCCATCAAAGAGCATGGAGCTGAGCTCCTTGTGCTATATAGTGAGTTCCAACTGGCTATCCATTTTACATATGGTAGTGTATATATGTTACCTTCCACGCTGAACAGTTCTTCTGCAAGAATTTTACAAATCCTTGATAAGGCAACATCAGGCTATTACACTGCCTAACCCAAACCTTTTCTCAACCTACCTCTCTCCAATTATCTTGTATTTGTTCAGGTTACACACAAAAATTATGAGCATATATAATGTCTGATTAGATGCTCAATCCAGGAAAGAAATGCCAACTCAATCCTCTTTCAGAGCCTCCATTCATTTTTGTGAGTACTTCCTCTCGCTTGGCTTTTAGGATGAGATCTCATCCTTCGTTTCCCTGGAAAACCATTCACAAGACGAAATTAAATTATCTCTCAATCGATCTCCACCTTCAATGAATACAGAAAGAAGATGTGTAGGGCAGTCAAGTTGAAGTAGACATCTGCAAAATCCTGGAAGTTAATTTGGTGTTTTCTTTAAAATCTGAGGATATTTTCCCCCAACAGTCGGAGGATTGTGACTCAGTCACAATTCCAGGACACTAGGAAAATTTTTGTGTGAATAGATATCCCTCAATTATATTATTCTCCAAAATCATTGGTTCAAAATGTATTCCTACAATTTATACTGTTATTTTCTGTCTACTGGATTTTCCAACTGTCACAATTACTAGATTGCTTCCTGGTATATGGCTTTAACTTGAATAACTGTCAGTTTAAGTATCAATATCCAACTTAAAGCAATATTGCCCCTTATCATAGAAAACAATTGTATGTGATTCAAGCTAATATTTAAGAGAAATAAAATGGCCAAATAAAACCAAAGAGAAATAATGATATTGATATAGTAGGTAAAATCTAGTAGATTTCCCTGATAGTAGAGTTGGTAAAGAATCTGCCTGCAATGCAGAAGACCCCAATTCGATTCTTGGATTGGGAAGATCTGCTGGAGAAGGGAAAGGCTTTCCACTCCAGTATTCTGGCCTAGAGAATTCCATGGACTCTATAACCCACAGGGTCACTCGACATGACTGAGAGACTTTGAATTTCACTTTCTTTCTTTTCAGGTAAATTCTCTGTGCATTGAATCATGTATGGTTAAACCATGTGTGGCTACCATACCGTGTCTTTTGTTCTTCATATGAAATCCTTTGCTTACATTTTTTCCCTTATTTTAAGAAAAATACTTTTTATATCTATTATAACCAAACACACACACACATAAAACACACACATGACTACTGTGTCAATCCTTTGTAAATTCAGAAAAGAAAGTGAAGACATTAGCAAATGACCTAACTTATCTATGAGATGGAAACAGAGTGACAGATGTAGAAAACACATTTATGGTTACCACAGGGTAGGTGGCAGGGAGATAAAGTGAGAAACTGGGATTGACATATACACACTACTACATACACAACAGATAACTAATAAGGACCTCCTGTATAGTACAGGGATCTCTACTCAATACTTTGTAATGACACATATGGGAAAAGAATATAAATAAGAGTGGATATACATATATGTATAACTGATTTACTTTGCTGAACACTTGAAGCTAACACAACATTGAGAGTCCACTATACTCCAGTAAAATTTATAAAAATAAAAGTAGGAATATCAGAAAGGCAGTAAATTAAGGGCTCAGGATATGTGAGGAAACAGGTCTGCTATTGTTTTTGGTTTCATGGAGCCCAGTTCTCATCCATATTCATGTCTCAACTTTATTCCTACACCCTTTTCTCATATCCTTACCCATCCAGCCAGATATGCGGAACTATTATTCTCAAAATACATTTGACTACCCAAGAATTTTGAATGTATATATTTTTAGAACTCAGAACCTGTAAAGTCTATTTTACCTTATCCAAAATAATTCTGATCTTTTGGATTAACTTCGCCTCAAATCTTAACTGCTCTCAGATTTATGCTTTTAGCTTAATAGATTATCTTTTTCCCATGTCAAACCTATTTCTAATAAAAGTAGCTTTAATGTCCAAATTCCTTTCTGAAATATCAGAAATGAGTTTTTTCCAAAGAGTGAAATGTGTACCACCAGAGTATTGCCAAATGCACTCAGGTAGCATATATAATTCAAGTGAATATATACTGATTGCTTTTACAGTATCTTTCTTTGCTATTTTGTATTGTCCATATATCATTCAAGACTCTGAGCTTTGTGCAACAAAAATGGATTGGAATTGATTCATGTAAGAAAAGATTTTACCAAAAATCACTGGGAAAGTCATTGAATTATTAGAATTTTGACTGTGGTGTTGGAGAAGACTCTTGAGAGTCCCTTGGACTACAAGGAGATCCAACCAGTCCATCTTAAAGGAGATCAGTCCCGGGTGTTCATTGGAAGGACTGATGTTGAAGCTGAAACTCCAATACTTTGGCCACCCAATGCAAAGAGCTGACTCATTTGAAAAGACGCTGATTCTGGGAAAGATTGAGGGCAGGAGGAGAAGGGGACGACAGAGGATGAGATGGTTGGATGGCATCACTGACTCGATGGACATGGGTTTGTGTGAGCTCCTGGAGTAGGTGATGGACAGGGAGGCCTGGTGTGCTGTGATTCATGGGGTTGCAAAGAGTCGGACACGACCGAGTGACTGAAATGAACTGAGGAAATCATCTCAGGAAAAAAAAAATTACGGGGGTACAGGTAGGCTTTTTGTTTATTGTTTGGTTACCATGTACATTAGTCAGCCAAAATTACCAACAAAGACATCCCAGAAAATGAAGAATGCATTAGTAGGATTTGGTTTCTGCAGCTGCTAAACCGCTTACTACAGTGTAACCCCTCCCCCCAATTCCATTCCAACTCCTATTGTGAGCAGCTTTGCTACTGATGACCCAAGAAACTGGCTGTGACTGATGTCACTGACTCAAATCAACTAAGTTCTCCTATAGAGAATTAGCTCCAGATTAGAAATCCAATCAGCAAGAGGCTTGAGGCCTGAGAAAGCACTTCCAATTTTTGTGGCACAAGGTAACTTCTGTTTACCAAGACTCACTCAAAAAAATTCCCTCAATATAGTTAGGGAGTATGCATAATGGATAGGGCTTCCCAGGTGGCTGGCTCAGTGGTAAAGAATCCACCTGTCAATGCGGGAGACGTGGCTCTCCAGGAAGATCCCCTGGAAAGGGAAATGGCAACCACCTCCAGTATTCTTGGGTGGAAAGTCCCATGGACAGAGAAGCTTGGTGGGCTACAGTCGAGAGGTTCACAAGAGTTGGACACAATTCAGTGACTAAACAACAGCAACAACAATGTATATAATCACAAATAGTGTTTATGCATGTTACCAGTTACAGAAAATTCTGGAAACACACAAAGGTGTCAAAAGGTGTGGGTTGGTTATCAGCTTTACTCCTAAAAGGGTTCTTGGACATCTGACTATATTTAGATTTTAATTTATTACATCCTAACACCTCTTATCCCAAATACCAACTGGGGACAGTCTTCCAGCTGACCCTCATCCAGACAGTTTCCAGAAATGCTACTATGCCCTATACTTCCCCGAGTAGTGAATCAGCTATAGTTAGTCTTCTGAGTTGTGTATGGAAACCCATCCTACACCAAATGCGTGAATTGCATGGAAACCAGAGAAAGAGGGAGGAGAGTACTTTTATCCTATAGGCAGTCTATCCTAAAAAGAAATGTAAATAATTTCATGTTTACAGACCTTGTTTCAAATATCATTAATAAGATCAGTATTACTGCTTCTCATAAGGTGAGATGAAGACAAGGACTATAAACCTAACTCTAATATTTTTCTCTGAACGCAGATAACCCCTCTCAGAATTAGGAGGACAAGAGGATAGCATTCTTACTACTGACCAGATTTGGTTCTCTAAACTCATCAGGCTTAGCAATCCAAGGTATTTTTAGCCTTGAAGTTATCCCCTTGGAAGAAGAGGGCAAAGATATTTAATGTAAGCTTCCTCTAATTTTCACGAGACTACCTCCAAAAGTCAACCACAATTTCTTCATGCATCTTC